>NC_071981.1:5787665-5809834 GCF_026283585.1 Hylaeus volcanicus | reverse complement strand
ACTTGTACTTTATTTTTTATATTGTATATATACAATATAAAAAATAAAGTACAAGTCGCAACATTTTCAAGTCAAAATATACTTCGGAGGGGGTACACTTTTTTCTGGGTTAAACAATACTCTTCTTTTTGCTAACATTTTTGCTTATGTAAAACATCCCTCAGATTTTCATGGTTTGCTTTAACTCGTAACTTTTCCCTGTTCGTCGTGTTTTCAATTGTTTATGGGTCGTGTAATGACTCGGAGGGGGGGGGGGGTAGGTTTGAAAACTCTGGCTGTACCTAGCGCAAGTTACTCTTCTACGTTCTTCTTTTAGCGACGATATACAGTGCAAGAGTTTCTTTGCTTTCTTTTTTTCTAATTACTGTGTGGAGGGCCCTCAGGGGCTGTAGCTATATTTGATTGTAGCTACAGCACGGGCTTAGCAACCCCGAGGTACCCGAGCAGGGGGTAGTTGCTTTCCAGCGGACTTCTAACATCCCTAATGGGGATTTGGTGTGATGTGCAATCGTGTTTAGCGGAGGTGTTCTTGATTTTCCTCTTACTTTGGCATGCATAATCGTCCCTTAAAGTTTCGGACACCTGTTGCCAAACACCCTATGTGCTCCTGAAGAGGGTCACACAACTTGTTAAACCGAACGACGATTAACCTTTTAGTAGCTTCTCTTGAATATACTAGAACGCGATTAACATTATTCTGTATGTTCCAATTAAACGAAACACCGGGCATATAGTCTGTTTTTCGTTTGTGGATAATTCTATTAGGTACTTGGATTTTTCATTCATTTTTAGTTTTCTTTACAAGCTCTCCTATTTACATAAAAATATTCGTGGCACAGATTAATTCAGCAATAGGTTAATTACCAAAGTAATTTACTGAACAGTTCATCACTGGATAGGTTACATTTTACTTTCTATTTAAAAATATTCATGGCACAGATTAATTCAGCAATAGGTTAATCACCAAAGTAATGTACTGAACAGTTCATCACTGGATAGGTTACATTTTACTTTTTATTTCAAAATATTCATGGCACAGATTAATTCAGCAGCAAATAGGTTAATTAAAAAATTAATTCACTGAAAAAGTTATACTTTAGTTTCTGGTTACCTTGCATGACAATGTTTTTTTATTTTGCATGGATCATGCACGATCCCTTTGCCTATCATTTTTCATCGCTACGGATCGTTGAAAACCAACCCTTTGGGCACCGTTCAGAAGGCGCGTTAGTTATAGGGAAATTCCCTGGTTATCGATTATTCCGACACCCACTTTCGAATTCCTGGTCCAGTTAGGTGTGTCGTCCCGATAATTCAACAGGTAGGTTAATCTCGCGGTTCCCCTGTTCAAAATTGATACATGGTTACTCCAGTGGGGTCGGCCTGACCTCAACTCTAAACCCAAGCGATGCATGTTACTCGATTAACGAGATTCTCATAAATTTTTAACGAACAAATAAGACCACCTATTTATTCGAACTTCGAAATTAAAATATTATTCGTATTGTTTATTTTTACCTTGTAGGGGACCAAAAAAAAATATTCATAAATACAAACCACAAGGTATTTATTAAATTCTATATATTTTTAAAAGAATTCTCACAGTGACCAGTTTGAATATAATTGGTTTGATTGAGCAACGCAAAGTTGAACATTTAAAAAATATTCATAAATACAAACCATAAGGTATTCATAAAATTCCATCCATTTTTAAAAGAATTCTCACAGTGACCAATTTGAATAAAATTAATTTGATTGATCATCAAAGCTGAACATTTAAAAAATGTCTACAAACATGAACAATAAATTATTTACTAAATTTGATTTATTTCTAAAATTTATTTCTAATTTCTACTCTCACACTTGAACATTTTGAATACAGCAGAGAATAAATAGTTTACGCCGATAATAAAAACGTATTTACAACTCGAATCTAGTATAAATCAATACAAAAATTCTTTGCAATATTAATAAAAATATTTGGTGTCCACGATGAGCAGCACTGCTCCAGATTATCTCGTTCCTAGAGATTGAAACTTCAGAATGCAATTTTATCCTTCGAGCTCGCGTTACATTCGTCTGATCCGCGAGATTGTAAAGTTTCACAAGAATCAGAAAAACGTTACTCGGCGTTGTTTGCTGGAAATTGGTTCCACGAAGCAATATTAACGAAGAATTATACTCTTACGTTAACGTTCTCCTCCAGAACCAGCAAATAGTCCGCTGTAACCGTAAATTCCGGTTCGCGGCAAGGAACCTTCGGTTCAAAATGATCGAAACGTTACTTCCTTCCGATTGGAAACGTTACGTCGCGAACGCTGAAAGGCAGTTCCTTTCCCAGTGACAAATCGGGACGCATTGTTCTACTAGAAAGGGGAACGAGATACCGGAATAACATAAACCGGCAGAAGTCAGCGAAATCTCGACGTGTCCGTTCGACTCCTCGAAAGCCGCAATTTTTTCGGCTGTCACCTCGCGATAACTATGTCTCGTAGAAGAACAATGGAGGGAGGCTTTCGATAAGTCGAATCCGAATCCACCGACCTGAGACGATTCGGGGAATATTAAAACTCGAAGCGTTGAGTACTCCGAATAAAAATGACATTTTCCACGGAATAATAAATTGGAATCCTAAGGAAAAAGGTGCAGACAATTTTAGTAACGATGAAAATATGATGCAGGAAATTTGGCTTCTAATTAGAGCTTTAAATTTTTAGAAAATACATTGTGTGAAATATATTACAAATTTATTGAAATTCATCGAAATGCATATTAAATAAGAATATGAATAAAATAATAATAAAACTGAAAGCTGAGACAATTCTGGGAATATTAAAACTTGAAGCGTTAAGTACTCTGAATAAAAGTAAGATTTGCACGAAATAATAGTTTGAATTCTGGGGAAAAGGATGCGTTAGATTTAGAAAATTTTGTGTATAATAAAAATATGATGCAGGAAATGTAGCATCCCAACTAGAGCTTTAAATTTTTAATCAATTAGATAATGCATTGTATCAAATCTCTAACACCAGAATGAAATTTATTATTAATAATATATTACTTTATTGAAATTCCTCAAAATGGAGATTAAATAAAAATGTAAATGCTGCCTCATTTTTATAACATTATTTTTATAATTATTTTAATACAGGCATGTCTATCGACACTTTTTTATTGATAAATGCATGTTGCTTGGAAATTATTGTCACAAATATTTATAAATATACCCTTTGTTCCGTCGTCTCCAAACTGACCTATCCCCTTAAAGCGAAAGTCTCGTTTTAAATCAAAGGGTTAAGAATGGGAGCGACCCTTAAGAAAGAATTGCTCTACTGGGCACCGTGCAAGAATGCTCGAGCACAATAGAGGCTACTACCTGTACTTTCATTCTGTAACGGCTCGAGGGAGTTACGCCACCTCGGAGACGTAAAATAGTCGTGATTCTTTAGGAATTAATACCAGTGGAGCTATTTCCTTGCCTAGAATAATTATTTATTCTCGAGCTTTAAAAGTTAACGCAAAAATTGCTTAAATTTCGTGTCGAGCTTACGAAAACTTACTCGCATAAATAGATTCAACCATATTCGCAAGAGGCAGCTCGAAAACTTTGCAAGAAGATGTATTAAAATACTCATTAAACCCTTCGTTTACTGCCCACGAACTAAAATTATAACTTTACGAGGGAACTTTACGTTTCGGAGTAAAGCGAGCTTGAAATCGTAAAATGGACGCGCTACGCGGAGCTACTTGAAACTCGTTGTGTGCAATAAGTGCCAAGTTTCTCGGCTAAGTGAATCCTATGGCGTGACTTAATTCGATGATGCATACGGAAAATGATGAGAATCGTTGGGGAACATGTTGACCAAGGTTTGGGAGGAGTTTAAACTGCCAAAACGATAGCGATTCTATTGAGGGCTCTCGGGAGGTCGTGCGATTACCGTTACACGAGGGCGCGTGATTCCAAGGGAGTCTATCAATTATACGGTTGGAAATTACGTGGGCGAAGGCTGGATACATTCAATCGACCGTGGACCAGCAAATATCTGCACGGAAATTTCCTCAACGAGAGGAAAACGAAAATTGGTGACCTTTTGCGAAGAACGTGTTCGATACGACAGTACGTGATGTATTGAATCCTCCAGCCTGTGTGGGTAAATCTGCGATGCTTCTGGGACACTGACAACGGGGTCAGAATTGGCGAAGTTGAGAGAAAGGGTATTGGAAATAGTATTTTAAATTGTAGGTGTCGTAATGGAGGTGCTTTAAAATAATATTTTGAATTGGAAATATCCGCTTGAAATAAAAAAAGAGAAGATAAATTTGGGAGAAAAAATATTTGAAGAACTACAATTTTATTGCGAGAAATGTTACAGTGTATTTCATGTAAAATAATATTTTAAGTGGGAAATATGCACTTCGAATATTTCTTGGCAACGAAAATAAATTAAAGAGAAGATAAATTTGGGAGAAAAAATATTTGAAGAACTACAATTTTATTGCGAGAAATGTTATAGTGTGTTTCATGTGAATAATATTTTAAGTAGGAAATATTTCTAATATTTCTAAAGTGAATCTTGAGAAGAGTTTTCCAATTAAAGCAGGCAGCAATTTGTTTATGTGTTTGTATTTCTTAATAATCAGAATTCGTGAGAACAGAAAAAATTACGATCTTTGAGCACTACATTTTTACGAAAATTATACGAAATTAAATTACAATAGTGTGATAATTACTTTCCAGTTGAAAGTATGTAGAAATGTGTGTGTGTGTGTGTGTGGAAACATTGAATATTTCATTTGTGAGACCCGTCTGTAATTTCTAACAAGCAATCGAGCAATATAAATTCTGCCATAAAATGAATTATACAGGCTTGAATTGATTAAAATTTCCAGTGAATGTGCTGGAAGAATTATTTTTCATTTCTGCACGAATGAATTCTCTTTGCAATTACCTATGGTCTGTAACGTGTATAATGCCATACGAAATTTTATCATAAATTCACACCGGGAAACGGAACGCATAATTAAAGCGTGGACGAAACACTTTTTAATTTGATTCTTGTGAAAATGAAATTTCTGTTATAGAATTTTGACTGGGATTAAATAACACAAACGTTTCAGAGGGAAATGCTGAAAGAATAATTTCACACTTTGCAATAGAGCATAGAATGTTTTATTTAAAACTGTTATTTTAGATACTTTCTTTCTAAATTTTATTCAGATCTGGTGCTATGCTATAACAACACGTCTAGTTCTAAGGAATGAAGGAGTGATTTTAGACTTTACAATATAGAATAATTTCTTCTGTTTAAAAATGTTATTTCAGATACTTTCTTTCTAAATTTTATCCAGATCTGTTACTATGCTATAATAACACGTCTAATTTTAAGGGATGAAGGAATACTTTCACACCTTTTAACATAAAATGGAATCTTCCGTTTAAAAATGTTATTTCAAAAACTGTCTTCGTAAATTTTATCCAGATCTGGTGTTATGCTATTTCAGCACGTCTAGTCCTAGGGGATGAAAGGTCTTTATCGTGGTTTACTCTGCCAATTAGCAGTGCATTTTCAGTGTATAGGGGTTGAAGAAAACTTTGAAAATCCGATAACGTGGCGCTGATAAAGTCCTCTGATACCTTTGCCTTTGGAAGTTTGCCAGCGACACATATTAACTCTTAGTTCGGTTGGATTTATTGATCGATTATAGCTGTGTAGAAGACAGCTCGAGAACATGGATATACTAAAATCTTCGTAGTCGACAATAATTTTCTCGTTAAGATGATAGTTTGGGTGACAAAAAAAGAATAATCGAAACAACAATTCCCTTGAAGTGCTGAATAAGACTGACATAAAATTGCGCGTCAGCGAGGAGCTCGTTTAAATCTACTCTTGTTAAAACGAGGACTTCGAAGGAACGAAGTAAAGTACAGGACCCTTGGAAGTAAATTACAACGGGACACCAATTATCCACATTCTGTTTAATTAAAGGCAGCCACAGATTCTGTGTACACATTATTCTGAATATCTTAATAATTTAAACAACATCGTTAGACTGATTAGAATGTAAAATAATTGACCATTTAGTTTCTCTAAAATAGCTCTAATTTTAAAGGGAACCACAGATTTTGGGTACACATTATTCTGAATATCTTAATAATTTAAACAACATCGTTAGAATGACCAGAATGGAAAATAATTGACAATTTAATTTCTCTAAAATAGCTCTAATTTTAATATTTCCTCTCACAGAATGTCTCCTCAATGCTGAGTGAGAATTACAAGTATTTCGAGGGAGGTGCGCCACCATAATGTTTTTCGAAGTCGACTGAGTTGTCGTAAATAAGTTTGAAACGAGTTAGATGGCACGTGACGCGAATGGGTGGAATCGAATCGAGGGAAAACGGGGTAAAAGTTAATTTTGAATAGGTGAGATTATCATAAAAAAATCGGGAGATGGGGAGAAACGAGAAGTAGAGCGGAGAATAATCCGAGTGGTGGGTGTACAGGAATATAGGAAATAGAGAGTGCCTGAAAAGTAGAACGGTTAGATGAGTCACCGATACAGGTAGAATAATATCGACCAGCGTAAAGTAAAATGATAAGGATAGAACGGAAGTAGGTCTACGAAGAAAAAGATAACTATTCCAATATACGATTGTACGAAAAGAGAATGTGAATTACTATGACCCTTAAATTCTGTATTAGAGAGATATAAAAGAGATGAAGAACTTTTTCTTTGTCTTTCTAATGAAGAAATAATTAAACAAAACCAAAACTTCATTTTTCGTTATTTCTTGTTCTTTGTAATTTGTTCTCTCATATTTAAATACTGTATATGTAAGTTTTTCGTTCTATCTTCATTTATTTTTGATGGATTATGTTTCGTTTCTAATTCTACTGGTAATTCTTTGCACTCTCTATTTATTTTTATGAATAGTCAAAACCTGGTCACAGGATCTCAACATGTTATTATTAATATTATTTATACTATAGCATTAATATATGAGATACGTTAAGGATTTGGATTTCTTGGTTAAATAATATCATACAGTATAATACAGTACATTTAAAAAGACTGTAAATAGAAATTTAATTAGACTTTAAATTCAAGAACAATTTATACCTAGGACTCGTTATTGTCCTTTTTGGTAAATAGTGTTGAGTTTGCAAATAGAGTTTTGGATTTGATAAATATTGAGACGGGGAGATTAGACAGAATTCAATTAACTAGAATTCAAAAAGACTTTTTATTAGTAGAGTTTATAACGAAGACTTGTTATTATTAGTTTTAGTGACCCTTATGATATCTAACAGTAATTGAACAATTTTATTTATATTGTATATATTAGAATTTTAATCTAACGTACAGTTTAAACCAAAAACTCTTTATTGTTAGTTTCATAAATAGTGCTGAGTGTGGAAATGGATTTCTACAATTGCTGAATGTCCATTTGAAACTAGCAAAATTTGCTGTTGAGAAACAATAATCAAGGAATGAAGATGAAATCCATCTTTGCTACGATCTTTTCCATTTTCCATTTTCGTGAATCATTATCACCCTTTCGGTGTGTCAGAAAAGGTGAAACAATTAAACCGTTTAAATTCTATCAATGAAAATTTCTCGTCAACCTCGTACACCAAACATCGAAGAAACGCCATCTGAGCACATACCTAATTTTTTTGAAGTATTTCAAACCTTTTCACTAGTACCCCACTTTCCCAAACTTCGCATCCGGGCGAAAATGAATTCCGTCTAGGAATATTAAAAGCTCGGTGATGAAGCATCGTGGTCAAGCGCGTTCTATCGCTATCAGGGACATTAGTTTTGATAAACTGAACATCGCTGTAGGGCGAGGGGGTAGGGGAAGGGTGGTAACGAGCGCATATTCGAACCGTGAGAAACCAGAACGGCAATGGCCACTAATTAATTACGTTGACGGTCCTGTGGACGAGCTGTTCGAGGAGTGTCGTGAAATATTGCGAGTCAGTTTTGAAACGAGCGTCGAGGGAAATTTCGAATTTCCCAGCGGCCTTCGTTTTACATTTCGGGGGTGAACGGGGGCGGGGAATATCAATCACTGAAATTAAAGAGCAGAGTTAAGAAATCGTACTTTGCAATCATTTTGGTATGTTTGATCCTGCGAACGTATATCTACGTCGCAGATCAGTCAATTTGCTGAAGAATGAACGTATATGTACGTTTTGAGTGCTGTAATTAAAATTAAAAGTATTAATTGTGGATAGACTACGGACGTTTATGCAAATTCATATTTTCATACAGAAAAAGAATAGAAATTTAAATGTAATTATTTACTTATGTAAACTAATTAAAAATGTAATTATTTGTATTATTATTATTTGAAACATTGTCGTACATACTTCAATGTTTCGACTTGCCATAGATACATAAACGTTCGCAGTTTAATTATACGATTTTCATTATTTACATTATTTATATGATTAACTTAAATTACATTAAATCGATAATTTAAGATGTGACGTTTCTGTAGTTTTAAAGAAACTCACTGCTCACAGGATTAATTGTATGAAATAACTTTTCTCTTCTGGGCTTTCAACTGCCCCAAGCATTTTTTATAATTTCACGAAAAATGTGTATAATGCAAACAGGATTTTAACCAGGTGCTATACATTTTCGTTAATTTTACCACGTACTCTCGGTAATTTATCATCTTCATGTCCGGTTTGTTTTCATAATTACCCTTTCACCTTTCCACTCTAGTGACATTATTGACATTATACGTGAGGGATAGAAATTAATTTCAACCGTAACGAAAATATACCTTAATTAGGAAAATGTTTGCTTTAACGTTCCAAAGTGACACCGTCTGTTTTTGTTATATAATTATTGTTATTTTCAATTAGTGGTTTAATAAGAAACTACTCGGTAGGGAAAATTACGTATTGTATATTTTATATTATTATTTGTTACGTAATTTTATCTACTAAAATGTTTCTGAACAAATAATTATTGTGATCGAAACAGACAAAGAGGATGGATTGAAATAGTTAAAAAGTTTTATATACAATATTAAGTAATATAAAACGATGTATAAGAAGAAAAAGTTTTGATAAATTTGCGTGACTAAATAAAACGACAGTGTAAACAATTATTTTTCAAAATGTTTGTGGACTCAATGATTGATAATTCCAACTATAAATTAATTTTATTTAATAACTAAATAATCTAGGAAAATATACAGGAGAAATAATGAATGTATAAATAATGGATAAAAATAATTCATTACATTTCCTATTCTTGAGGGTATCTCACATTAATTAAAATGAGATTCACCGACTAAGCCGTCATTCAGCTTGAGCTGATGTTTTGAATAATTCCCCACCGCAGTCTAACGCACACCTCGAGCTTCACTCGCGCGTTCAAATAATTTAAATAATCCACCGATGTAACGTGGATTCAGAACGTCGCGTCTACGATTCCGCCGGAACAAACTCGGAGTCTACTTAACGGGCGAATGAAATTCATCGTCGTTCATTATTACACAACATGATCCATTTCGCTTCTTGCGCTAATCTGAAAATATCGCGCCGCTTAACCCAGATTCCCTTTTGTCTCCGCGAGGCCGTATTATTAATAACTTTCTCGTTCGCCATAATCTCGTAATTCCGCGAAAGATTACAGTTTCAACCGATTCCATCCCGGCAAAGACGCACGATGGCGATGACGGACGATTTCACGGTGAAACTCGCAATTAACTTTTCCACGCGACACATCTTCCCGAACGAGGAATACCACTCGCTAAAAGTTGACTTATTGTCTGCCAAGTGTATCTTCTACAAATTTCCCTGGAGGACTATTCCAATTTTATTTTTTCTCTCTCGATTCGTTTGTTTTCGTTATGGGGGCTGAATTATGATTAGACTATGAATGTTTATCCGTTTGTTGCGAATGAAAGTATGGAGAAATCGGTGAGAATGCGCATGGATTAAAAAATATATAAATTATTGATAATAGAACATGTGCTACAGGAAGGAATGGATAAGTGCAAGAAAATCGGGACCCAAACGTTGCTGTTATCCGGTCGAGGTTTCTATTCTGTGTTTACTTTAATTTGGCTCGAGTCGAGCGTCGAACAGAGAAAAGGACAGAGAGTGAACGAGAGAGAGGTCCGAGAAACAAAGCAGTAGGCCGAAACGTATCGGTGAGACAGTAGATCATATTACACTGCTCGCTCGCCGAGTGGTGGGGATACTCATCTTGCATTTATACAGTCTATACTGTATTTGGAAGATAATATTATCCAATATCTAATAATATTTTAGTAATATAATACTATTTAAAAGATACGAGATACTTACATATAAATTTCGTGCCTTTATTCATCGATAGTTTCCAACGGTGCATTATTCTTCTGAGTAATGAACTGTCATTCGAAACAATGTTACTTTAAAAAGGATATTTTTAGATAGACGATTATTTTCCTTGAAATGTTAAATCTCGAAAAGCTAATTTTTAGGTGTCGTTCGCAGGCGAAAATCGAACAAGGGTATATTAATTAAAACTTGCGTAAAACGTAATTCGCGCATGAACGGGCTGTCGATACATGAAATGGTTTTGAAGCTCGACGTCAGTCTTTGAAACAGAATTATGTGCTCAATTATTGATTAATTCGCGATATAATGGATCCAATAATCGTTCGTTTTGAATTTAATTTCTTCTATCCAGAGAAGAATTACTTAATATTAAATATTTTTTCACTGTGTAAGTTATTCCATAAATATTATTTTACTTTCCATAATCGAAATTATTACTTGGTTATTTATTTTTTAATGATTTAATTAATACTCGCACTGAACTATAGACTAGTAGCTGTTGTAAAAATAAGAGGGTTACAGGATTTATTTCTTGTTTCGCGTGATTATTTTCACATGACAAAGTTTAATTAATTTCACCTCTATTTCCATTAAATTTCATTTTTAATTTTCTTAGTACCTGTTGGAAATCAAGAGTTGGAAATAACCTATTGGAGATTTAAAGATGTATCTATTATTTTAGAGTAGTTATTTTCATATGATACGAATCTCCTATGTGCAATTAATTTCACCTCAGTTTCCATTTAATTTCATTCGCACTTATAGTCAGTATCGACCAGCTGACACATTTTCTCGCGCAGCGAAATCGATAGGAAGTTTCGAAAGCTTCGCCGGAAGCCGATATCGACTCACTTATAAATTTCCTCGGTCGCGAATCGATAACATTGTTCGGCATAAACTTCCCGTGGAAAATCCTTGGCTAATGGTAGAGGCAATCTAAGCAGCAACGTATAAATAAACTACTTAGAAATTACGAGCGCGAAAGTACTCATGCGACGGTGATAACGCCCGACGAGAAGTTAGACTCAAAGCGATGCAAATGAAGCTCGACGCTGGAACGCAATTTGAATGTACAGCAGAAAGTTAGTCACGAAAGAGGTATAAATGAATTCCCAAGCAAAAGTTCTAATTCAAATTCACTCAAATAAAGCAATTTAAACTCGACGGACTATCTGGGAACGTTTACTTGGTCGCTTAATACTTGCACGATTCACCAAAAACAGGGGACGAGGAGCTTTTGGCGTGATTAAATAGAGTCTCGAAAATGGAATAGCGATTATTAAAATATTTTAGGGTGGAAGGAAGCAGAAAATAAATATAAGAAAAGGTTGAACCAAGATCTTTCACTTATTCAAGATTCTTTCGTTTTCTAAATCATGTCAAATGTAGTTTATTTCTTATATTTATATACTTGCGCAGTTGCACCATTATTGTTTATTGTTATTTACTTATACTTGTCATAGACGTGTACATAAGCTATGTGAACTTGACACCCGACTTTTCAAAAATTAATTTTTTTTATAGAAAATAGTATTTCATTAGTACCTGATTGTACCTCCAATAGTTTCGTTTGTACCTCCACCAATTAATAATTAAAAAAAATTTTTAAAATGGCACCCGACATCGAGATTTTTGAAATTGGTTTTTCCCGATTCTTTAGAATCGTTTGTATCCGTTTGTACCGCTTTTCGTTTCGTTTGTACCTCAATAGTTTAAATTTTACAAGCAATTGTTGATACGGTTGAATTATAAAATTTAAACTATTGAGGTACAAACGAAACGAAAGGCGGTACAAACTGGTACAAACGATTTTAAAGAATCGGGAAAAAACAGATTTTAAATATCTTGAAAATTAACGAACTTCACTCTTACGCGGATCAACAATTGCTTGTAAAATTCGGTTTCCAAAAAAAAAGAATTTTAATTTCAAAAACTCGACACAACGAGGAAGAAATTAAAATTTTCTATAATATCCTACATTGATATGTATGAAAGAAATAATTGCAAATGGAATTTTTTTATATTGCCTTCTAAAGAAAAAATGTAAATTTCAATGACTCAACGAAACCAGAAAGAAATTTGAAATTCGTTTCCTCCATTCCACTGCCTTGGGAAATGATCATGGAAAATAACTTGTCCTTCAATTTCGAGAACGATATACATGGAGCATTCGCAGGCAAACACATTTCCCAGCAGATCCTCCGTACACATTTGAGGAGTTCAGTCAGGTATGAGTCCATCGAAATTTCCTGAAATTCGGATTGGCAGGGTCCTGCTTTGATACTTTATCTCCCGTGATTCCACTCGCCGCGGTTCTTTTTCCGTTTCGCACATCAAAGCACGATCGAATATCGTAGCAATCATGGAACGCTTCTCCAGTTACTCGATAAGGCATCGAACCCTGGCTATGACCCACATCATCGACGACAAAGAAATGGACCCATCCACTTTTATCCGGAAAACCAACAGAGGGAGGGAAACCCTTATACAACCACGCGCCAAAAATTCAACCTTCGTGCTTAGAAACTGAGAACACCAGAGAAACTTATTTTTCAATCATCAACAAGCTATTTTGCTTTGTTTCTATCGTTTCAATGACTCTAATCAGAATTCAATCCTTTAATTAATTTTCATCCTGTAATTTTGCATGTAAATGCTATTCGGCGACAATCATTGTGCTAGTATGGAGAAGCTTTATCTTTTTTTATCAGTTTGTTTCTATCGTTTCAATAACTTTAATCAGAGTTCAATTCTTTAATTAATCTTCATCCCTTAATTTTGAATGTGAATGGTTTTCGGCGACAATCATTGCGTTAGTACAGAGAAGCTTTATCTTTTTTTCTCTAGTTTTCCTTTCATTGTATATTATCTTCTTTATTCTATATTCCTTATTTTGGTATTCCATGTAGTAGATATATGTTTTCATTGTATGAGAATCCTTTTCTAACTTTCTTTTAGATATATGAATTACCATGCACATCTACTTGTTTTACAGTTACTATTTCTTCATTTCACTTTAGATCACCTTCATTGTTCTACAGGGTGTCCCAGAATTAATGCAAGAACCGGAAATGGGGAGGTGGGGTAGCTGAAACGATACTGAACTACACTTTCCTTTGCGAAAATGTCGAATGGCGCTTAGTTTTTGAATTATCAACGAAAAACCACCGACCAATCACAGCCCTCGAATACTGCGCGCTTAGCCGTGATAGGCCCAATGCCTGGCCCAATGGCTGACCGCTGATTCGAGCGCCCTCTCGCTGAGCGCGGGCTACTCGAGCACTGTTATTGGCCGACGGTTTTTCGTTAATAATTCAAAAACGAAGCATCACCCGACATTTTTGCAAAGGAACTTCTGGTTCAGAATCGTCTCAGCTAAGCCCTCATTACCATTTCTTACACTAATTCTGGCACACCCTGTTTACATTTTCTCCGCTCGAGTTCCCTCATCTGAATCCCTATAGTAATGTAGGTCTCAGAGAAATCTCTTTATTTATACATTTTTTCCTGATGGGGTTCACTTACCGAATATTTCTGGAATTGAGGTGGATTTCGGCTGGATACTTATCCCGTCCATTTAATTTTGCAGTTATCTTCTTTTCACGGTTGAGCAATTTTTTACAGTGGGGTCCGTGGAAAAGAGAAGATGCTGGATAGCCTGGTTCGGTATTCGAATCTAGATTCCGTCCATCACGGATAAAAGTTTCCCCTCGTCGGTCCATCAAGAACCCTTCCATTGTTCTTCGACGTTTCTGGCTACCTCAGGGGTGTACAAAAGTCCACGATTTTTATACCCCGAGTTTCCAATACCGCAAACATGAACGCGAATATCGGTGTATAGAATTCATGGAGGAGAAAGTTACGTTGACCCGATTCGGAATTCGAGTATAGATCCCGCGCACAATAACGCTTGCTTCTAAACGTTTCTTTTGTAGATACAGGGTATACAGATCAGTATCGTCGATTCCTGAGATCCCCTTGACACCTTTTCTGGAAACTGTCTATCAATTCTCCATCAAATGTTATAGTATTTTGCACGAAATTGTTTAAATGGAAAGCAAAGTTCAGTAATGAAAATCAACGGTCGATTGGAGATAGTTTTACAATTAATGTGTTACGCTTAATATTTTTCTTAGAATTTCAATGAATATTGGTCCATGAAGTTTGTATTAAATTGGTCAAGATATATATAACAATTTAAACTTGTCCGGAAATAATAATCAGTTTCCTGAAACTATTTAAAAATTCATAAAAATAATTGGTTGGAAGTTTTAGAAGAAATACAGTCAGTCCCATAAATATTCGTACCCTCTGAATTTATTGAAGGAATCTGCCTACATTAAATATTAAGTTTGAAAGATTTCGATTAATAAAATAGGTATGAAATATTTATTTGACAACATTGAACCTATTATTTAATTTAGACAAACTTCTTTAATATACATAGAGGGTATATTTATGAGTCTGACTGTACGTTTAGAATCTTTCAAGTTTCATTGAAGAATTTTCCTAGAGCAAAAATTGTGGTAATACGCGATCATTGTAGTTTTTCGCGCATCGTCGTCGTTGCCTCGCGTTAAAGCTATCGTAACGGGCCTTGGAAAAAGATACCAAAGCAGTATTGGCCATTAAAAATGCATTAGAGCTAGAGTATTCGTCTCTAGAACCGCGATAGAGATTCTGATATGAATCGAACGTCGATTAACGAATAAACGACTAGCTCAAATTTGATTATTAAACATTAGGAAAATTTAAAAAATAGAATAGAATGATGTATTATTCTAGTATCTTATTTATTCGGTGGAGCAAGCATACTTCCGGATCGAGGATGAATTTCCAATCATTCATATTGCTTTCATATTTTGGCTCATGTTGCATTCCGTGGTTCCAATAATAAAATTTTATAGTTGAAAGAAAATGGAGCATTTATTCAAATAAAATCGAACACTGTTCCTTATTCGTATAAAAATTCAATGGAATTGGGATGCTACTGTATTATATTACACTCTCCTTCCTATGACTCACCATGGCAGAGTTTCCTCCGAATAAATTCTGCTACCAACGAAAAGTAAATTTGATAAAATATCCACGATTGAACGTTTACATTGCAGTAGTCACATTTTATTCATTTCCTATTCAAAATCACATTTTTCTAATTGTGGTATAGAAATGTTTAATTTCTCTTTTTTTTTAACTTACCTCGCTCTTCAATTGCATTTCACAATAAATTAATTGTGTTACCAACGTACAGTAAATTTTCTAAATTATCCACGGTTGAATGTTTATATTGCAGTAGTCACATTTTATTCATTTTCTATTCAAAATCACATTTTTCGTTGATTTGAGAGTAGTTTCATTTTCTCAGTTGCGAACAATCTCTAAAATACAAGACACATATTACCTGGGTTTACTCCGTTATTAACAATGTGCAAATATTGAAGTTTACTTCCTCAAAGAGTTTACGAAGGACAGAAGAGTTTGCCCCATAAACAGAGTAATGGTCCATTTAAATCTTCTCTAATGCCAGCCCCCGGAAGCTCTGAATTATGAATCTGGTCTAAATTAGTCATGTATACGTGAGCTCGTGCATTACCCTGTATCTGCTACCTCTCACCACCACAGCTAGGAGGTATGGTAAATTCGTCATAATTCAGAGCCCTGGAGGAGACTGACTTAAATACTATACCATATTTGCTTAAGCACTTCAGGCATTTACAAAACTAGCAATAAATGCCTGCGAGGCTCCAGCAGCAAATTCTATTACAGAATCCACAACTCACATTTTTAATTTAACAATGGCTATGGGGAACTCTTTTTTTCTTGAGCTAAAAAAATAGATTTTTAATTGTTGCTTGTTGCTTAAGGCTTTAAAATATTTCTACAAAATTATATACGCGAATTTTTTTCTGGGGCTAAAGGATAAATTTTTGTTAATTAATATTCTTGTCGTTTAAGGCTTTAAAATATTTAAAAAAAATTATATTAACACATTCGCGAATTTCTTCCTGTGCTAAAAAATAGATTTTTGTTGTTTAAGGCTTTAATATATTTTTAGAAAATTATATTAACACATTCGCGAATTTTTTCCGGTGCTAAAAAATAGATTTTCGTTAATTAATATTCTTGTTGTTTAAGGCTTTAAAATATTTCTACAAAATTATATTAACATCTTCGCAACTGTTTACGTGAATTCGCGTCGCTACGAATTCTATTCCTGGTTATGAAAAAATTACGAAAATCTTTCTATTTTATACACTAAATATTTACAAGATTGATATTGCAAAACGTATTCTGTAATTTTTATCTTCGCTCTAACGAAACAAATTTGCGATATGAGAACCTTAGAATATCTGCCAGTTGCGAATGTGTTAAAAATAATGTTAAGTTGCCAAATTGTTTCTCAAGTTTCTGAGTTCAAATTTTGCAAACACATAAAACTCACTTCTGCCTGTACCATGAACTAGTGACCTTGAATATTGTACATAATTTGTAAACAAATAGAGTAAGCCAGTTGTAAATTTGACAAAATCTTGCATACACGTATACAAATAAACATATCAAATTTCAAAAGTATATATCAAATACGTTGACTGCAAGTTATTTTCCTCCCTCCTTGGTATCAAAATAAAACCATCTCTCACTTTAATGTCACATGCATACCTTTCAATCCAGTCGCGTCGTCCACCACCACATCCACACAGAAAAGAACCACGGTGACAAGTCCCCAGGTCCGTTATTTCTTTCTTTTAATAGCGTTTCAAACTGAGCAGGAGGGAGGATGGAGGTGCGTGCGTCCTCAGCAGTACCGTTTTTATCTCTCCTTTGGGCCATTTTTTTCGCCCGCACGTCAAAAACGACGAAGAACTCCGAGTCGAGTCGACGAAGTTTTCCTCGTCTTTCATCATGTTTACTACGACCTATATTCTTCTTCATCTTCTTTATTTTCTACCGTGTGTTCGTTCCTCGCGATGCAAAAACCCGCGCTCCAAGGGAAAAAGCATAACGCTGTTCCGGCGAGCCCTCCAAGCTGGCACTGTCAGATGTCGCGTTACTTCCGTTCATTTATGGCGTTACGCTCCCGTTAGTGAAACTGACAGGGAGCTCGCATGAAATGCGGCGTTGGGACTTTAATGCTTTGCACTTTAAGAATTTTTCTTGTTGGTTACTGTCCAAACGAATTCGCTGATTTTTGTGGTGGAGTGGACTTGTGTAGAGTTCGTGATTATGCTGAGATTTATTCGTGAAAGTCTTCTCGTGTGGCTTAGTTAATTCTGTAGGATGAAGGTATCAATTTTTTAAAATTATTTTGGATAGATTTTGGCTGAGAGTGTATTGATAGAGATACACAGGGTATCCTAAAAATGTTGGAGGTCCTTGAAAGAGGAGGTGATTTGAAACAACTTTTTCCTTGGCGAAATTGTTGTCTGAGGCTTCGTTAAGGAGATATTAACAGAAAACACCGACCAATCAGAGCGCGCGTAGCCTACGCCACTGCGGGCGCTCCACTGGCGTACTCGCGCTCTGATTGGTCGGTGTTTTCTGTTAATATCTCCTTAACGAAGCCTCAGACAACATTTTTGCTAAGGAAAAAGTTGTTTCAAATCACCCTCCGAACCACACCTTTCAAGGACCTCCAACATTTTTGGGACACCCTACACATACAGCCAAATATTAAAAACAAACCAATTGCAAGTGTACAATTTAAAAGTGTTCGATTTAAGAGTCCGGTATAAAATTTGAAACTTGGAGCATTTAAAGGTTGAACTCTCGTGGGGCTCTCTTTTTCGAGAATCTTCAACACCACGCAACAGGCGCCATTGAACGCACCGAGCGTGTGTTGCGAATGCAAGCAGCGGAACACGCCAAAAAATAAGTGGATGTTTTATGGATGGAACGCACGGCGTCGTCTTTCGTGGCGCCTTTCCAACCGAGGACAAAGTTATGGCTGGAGAACCCTTTGAAATTCTCTCGACAATGTCTTTTCAGTTCTTTCGCAACTCATATCTTACTCTAGGGCATTTTTCACCGAACGACAGCACTCGGGAGTTTGTCGAACGAGAACAGAGGACCTTTTTGGGTGGAGGAAAGCTATTAGCAGGAAGACTATGGTAAAAAGTCTATTAAAGGGGTATAAGCAATGTACAGTGTAGATTTCGATATTATTTATAGTAACGATTAGAAAATAACTTGTAGAGACTCGCAGAGCACTCATAACTGCCGGTCAATATATCTCATATCTCCTGCAAACAATTTTATTTAATTATACGAAGTGAAAAAATTCGAGCACTACTAATTAATCACAGATAAACAATTTTATACAGGTTCATTGTACAAACAGTGATAGACAAAACAAATAACCTGTAGAGACTCGTAGAGCACTCATAACTACTGCTCAGTATATGTCATATGTCCTGCAAACAATTTTATTTAATTTTCCAAAATGAAAAAATTCGAACACTACTAATTAATCATAGATAAACAATTCCAGACAGGTTTATTGTGCAAGCAGTGATAGACAAAACAAGATATTAACAAAACTATTCTGGTAGAATACCTTGCAATACCTATTATTCCAAGTAATGACAGAATTTCATAGTTTGAGGTAGCCATTATTTGAAATGGATCCGTATTTGGTTTTCCAACAACGCTGCAGTAAATAAAGGAATAATTATTTCAAACGATTGAATCGTGTTTCCATTTCAAATCGCTCAGATGTGAAACGATATTTCGATATTCGATAAAAGGATATAATAATTCAGACCGTAGAAATATTTTTCATGTATTAACTGATTGCTTTAAAGGAGACTGTTATTATCGTCTGAAAAGGGGAGATGATTATTGAAAAATATACTCGACAATAAATCATTTAATTAAATTTGGTCCGTTAACGGATAATTATTCTATCAAAGAGTTAATTATTCGCAGTTCTACGCCCGAACTTTGAACAGGATCGATCTATCTTTAGAAAGCAGCCTCCAATATCGGAATATTAATTAGCGGAAGTTTAAGAGGGCTTGCTCGTGTCGACTGTATTAACCGAAGCTATTTGAACCCTGTACCTTAATTACCGCGCCTGATTCAGCACGCGATCTACCCACCGACAGATAACAACCTTAAAAAGCACTACAACCACAAAGAAAAAGAAAAAAGCTTTCCAAGCGCGGCTATGGGATTTTATTTTCGAAATTATTGAATTATTTTCGTCCATTCTCACTTGACGTTTTCTTGTTATCAAAATGAAAACTGTGAAGACCACCATAATTATTTATTCTTTCTAAGCATAAAAATTGATAAATAATTTTTCTTTGATCTCAGAAACGATTTAATGGAATTATCGTTTGGAAAAAGGAAATTTTGTTTGATTGAAATATTCTTCTTTAAACGTGATCTTATTCTACCGAATTAATCATTTTCAGAATTAAATTGAAATTTAGTTCACGGTGTTTACTCGGGTTCGATCTTGCTTTAACGAAGCGTAATAAGAAAGATAATGAAAAACTAACGCTGACGCGGTAATGCCATCATTGATGTTTGCATAATCCTACGTCACAGTCTACAATTTCTTCTTGGGAAAGAGCGTTGCAGCCGTTCGCTTCGCGTAATTCGAATTTATGCGAGCAGCCGAGGCGTCGAAACGATGTCGCAGTAAACATTTATTTAAATCGAATTGGTATCAAACGCGTGACCATGGAAACCATTGCAATACAGTTTAGGATCTTGGGATCTTAGAATCTACGTAGGGTCTTATAATACTACTCTATTTATTCATTGGTTCTGTAGATTTCGATAATACAGTAAAGATTTTGTGCTCTATTCTGTTTATTTTAATTTGGCTTGAGTCGAGCGTCGAACGTAGAAAAGGACAGAGAATGAGAGAGAAAGAGGTCCGAGGAACAAAAGCAGTCGGCCGAAACGTATCGGTGAGACAATAGATCATATTACACTGCTAGCTCGTCTAGTGGTGGAGGTAGTCACTTTGCATTTATCCAGTCAATCCTATCTGGCACTTATCCAGTCTTTACTGTACTTAGAATAATAGTTAGAGAACAATTTATTGAGACACATAGCATTAACACGGTTTCATGAAAGCACTCATAACTGATGGTCATCACTGGTTAGCTGTGATCAACTACGATCAATAGTGTCGTCAGTATACGTCATAATTCCTGCAACAGAAATTAATTAATTTTATATATCACCGAAAAAGGTTGAGCACTAATAATTCAAGATATTAAACGTCTCACTGTGTCTGTCAATAAATTATTTTATAATAATTACAGATCGTTTCTGACTATAATATATCATACGCTTTTAATACCTCGAATCATAACCTTTCAATTAATTATTTTTAATTAGACTCGACCACTTTCGATAACTGACGAACGTTTGTAGCTTCATAACTTTCAATATCCTCCCTTAACTATTCGAAATTGACTCGATTTCGGCGGTAGCAACGAGAGTTAATTAAAAAAAACGGAGAAGATTGATAGTCGAATCAGTCGAATGAATTCCCCCAAATGGAGATTTTTTCCGATCGTTTGCGCGATTGTTGAAACAATCGCAATTCCTGCTCCCTATTTTCTCGGCTGAAGAACACCCGCCGCGCGCTGTATAAAGGGATACAGATTAAAAATGGAGCCAGCTTTATTGAAACGTGAACGGCACGATTTTTAACAATGCGAAAGCGTGGGGATTTGTACGGCGGAGTAACAAACGTTTCATTGTGAAGCTATCGACCGGACCCAATTTGCGCTGAAAGAAGCAGTTCGACAATACTACGGCCTTCGGTATGCAACAAAGGCGTGTGTTTCGTGGAATCGAAGAAATTAATTGCGCGAACACAATTGTGAAAGTAATCTACGTCCACGGGATCTGAAGCGCAATAAACCGTTGCAGCTGTTGATCGTAACCGTGCTGCGTCGATTTCCATCGCGACTCCAGTCTATTTTATTTAATGAAAATTGTTTCGGAAGCATCCGCCACCTGCGCGCGCATACTCCGTTTAATTCGTCAAATTGCGTAATTCATTATTTGACTCGCGACTTTGTATTTTTAATTTTAATATATGCTGAACGTGTCTTGGTGCAAAAATTAACGTCGCGCCCACTTTCATTACTTCAGTATTTATTCTAGAGAACTGCGTAGAATATTCAAGCAGAGGAAAACTTATATTTAATCAAGACACGCCGTTAAATAAGAGGATAACGCGTGTCGAATTTTTCCACTGAATTTAACTATCAAGAATAAATATTCCATTCTCGTCTAAAGATTGAATATCAATTTTTCTTCGCTTGAATATTCGACGCAGCTCTCTCCGCGAACTGCGCTTCGCGAATGAGCAATGTAACATTTATAATGAAGTTCCTGCAAATCACGCGACGACGGAGTCGTGTCCTGGTAGAAGTTCGAGTAAATACAGCGCGACAGCCAACTTGTTACAGAACACGAGTTTGTTTACAGACACTGGCTTAACTTAGATCAATTAGTATCTACATCCGTGATCATAGCATAGAGATACAGTATTTTCTCGAAATAAGCGACTCGGTCGGGACTGGCGAGTTGATTGTTTCGAGGGAGGTATGCTATTTACTTGTTTTCGAGTGATTTTCTGGGAGTCAGTCGTTTATTTTTAGCAGAGATTCGTGTTAATGTATATATATATACATTAGTCGTTTATTTTTAGCAGAGATTCGTGTTAATGTATATATATATACATTAGTCGTTTATTTTTAGCAGAGATTCGTGTTAATGTATATATATATATATACATTAGTCGTTTATTTTTAGCAGAGATTCGTGTTAATGTATATATATATA
>NC_071981.1:5762056-5787655 GCF_026283585.1 Hylaeus volcanicus | reverse complement strand
GTTAATGTATATATATATACATTAGTCGTTTATTTTTAGCAGAGATTAGTGTTAATGTATATGTATGTATGTATGTATGTATGTGTATGTATGTGTATATATATACATTCATGTACATTGAAACATATATACAATGTATATGTATATCCATCTTGAAATCCTCTCACAATAGATCAGAGTAGGTGAGCCAGATCTACAACTAAAAAGAGAAAGAAGACCGTGGTACCTTCCTGTTTCTGTATATCAGCGCATTTTTATATCACTTTTATGTTAACACTAAAGCTGTCAATATTTCATTTGTATTTATTTCTACCGTAAATACACTTTTTTCAATTGAGTGCAAAAATATTTCACGTGATAATAAATTCAATAATACACGAAACAATTGTATTTAATTTTTATACCGTACATAAGAATTGTATGTATATAAAAGTTTGAAAACAAAAAATTTAGTCATGGAAGGTTCAGTGTTAGCGACAAATGGTTATCGTTTATACTTTTAATAATTGCACATATATTTTACATTCATATTACACGAATTTTACGTCTGGTTTAGGAACTTCTCGAGTTGTTCTATTAAATGCTATTAAATATTAATAAAAGCACAGAGATAATAATTATACATATATTTTGCATTCATATTACACGAATTTTACGTCTCATTTAAGAACTTCTCGAGTTGTTCTATTAAATATTATTAAATATTAATAAAAGAGATAGGTACCTCAGTTTTTTTCTCTTTCTAATGGTGGAACATTTCCACTTAGAGTCAGAGTCTTTCCCGTTCTATATCTCTAATGTCTCTGTGGATAATGCGATCAGTAAAACGCGTGCACCAACGTCGATTTTCAATCCTCATCGACGACAAATTTGATTTCAATGAACAGTGGCGACCCATTTGAAATCGCCCAAGGAAAAATCGATTTGGCCAAACAGTCTCTCATCCAATCTCCATTTGCAAAGACTTATTACGCCTTGGAGGGGACGGAGTGATTTAGTGGTCGATCTGTAACTGCGGATAAGATTCGCTAACCGACCGCCATAAATTACTCCAACTTCCAGAGGTCTAATTAAACGAAATGCTCTTTAATGGGCGAATCGTTGGCCATTAACACTTTGCGGTCTGCGAAAATTCTACCACGTAGGTGCTAACTTTCCGCGGGAATTTTACGTCTTATTTAGGAACTTCTCCAATTGTTCTATTAAACTTGTTATTAATTATTGGATCTAGGAAAATATTCGTAGAACATTTAAGTCTAACTCTATCCCAAATGATTTTTCAACTAATTGATTTAACAAAATGCATTTGAAAAATAAGAAGAAGAATGTTTTTTGAATTTTGGTGAGAAAACGCCAAGAATTTTTTCTTTGACCTAATATGGTTCCTAATTCTCAAATCGAAAAGAAAGGAATATGTTTTAGAAATTACGCGTACATTCTTTTATTTAATCCTGCAATTATTAACGGCTTGTTAGACAAATTAGAAATAGTTCATTGTTTAAGATAATATTAAATTGAAAAGTTGACAAATGAAAGAGCCATGCCTCCTATGGTCAGCATTATTCTGCGTTCTTTTTGGCACGTCTTCCTTTTTTGAAAATATTTCGTAACGTCAACGGTAGCTGAATATATTTTCCGCCCTCTGAAAAGTTACCTATCCTCGTGGAGGGCGTAAGCATTTGTCACGTCCTGCGACGTGCGTGGCATCGTAACGCATCTGAATGCAATCCTTTTTACGGCGTTTGCATCATGAAAGTACTTTGTTACGCTCCGCCACCCATGATTTTCCTTCCCGTCCTCTGTATTTTGCGAATCTCAAAACGCAGAGGAGGAACAATATATTCCAAATTAGAAAAAGATTCCCTTCTTGAAAAAAAAAAAATTAAATTAACATAGGAATTCTCGTTTCGTTTTAGAAAAAAACTAGAAAATATTTTTGAACAAGTATACAGTGGAGAGAGAATGTAGAACTAATTTCTAAATTTTGCAATTTGTCATTTTTCATTCGTCATTTAAAAAATTTTCCAAGTAAAATCATAGTTTGGATTAAAATCAACAAAATATGCTTCATTCTGTATTTATTATGTTAATTAAATGCCGACTTAAGGGTTACATTCCAACGTTGAAAAATGTTCCCTTCTGGAAAAATAATAGGAAAATTAACATCGAAATTATAAAATAACTAGAAAACATTTTTGAACAAGTATCCAGTCGAGAGAGAATGTAGAACTAATTTCATATTATGGAAATTTGTCATTTTTCATTCATCATTTAAACAATTTTCCAAGTAAAATCATAGTTTGCAATAAAATCAACAAAATAAGCTCGATTCTACCCGTAACCTTGATTTCTTAGGTTAATTAAATGTCGACTCAAGGCTTAGGTAAAATGGAAATTTGAAATTGAAGTACAGAATCAGTTTCATTTCACAATGAGTACTCGCAATAAGTCGTTGTTTATTATTTCATAAAAATTTTGTCCATCACTGGATAAAATTGAAATGGGAGTCGTTGTTGTTAAAACCCAGGCAACGAGAAAGTAAATTAATTGAAAAATCTCCGTATGATAATTCAATTGTAAATTGAGCCACAGGAAGGAAAATGAACACGGAGTTGACACCAGCACGCATTTGCATATTAGTGACGCAACCACGCGTTTCGTGGCGTCTAACGAATTAACATGTGAATACTCAGGCCGCATTTACGGTCGGAAAGAATGGTTACATTGTTTATGCATTATATTATCCGCAATGAATAATCTCTGTGTAAACAATTCTCTTGCAATCCTTTGCTTCTTTGAAGAAAACTGATAAATATTAATTTAATATCTGCCAAAAATAGGGGTGATACTAATCAAATTATTTTATTTATTATGATAAAATAAGAGAATTAACTAAGAAGACTTCGGTTAATTTTTAATAAATCAATGAATACTGATATTCTTCTTTAGAAATGAAAAATGTATCTTCAATTAAATTGGAAACCTAGCATGAAATGTCATGCCACGTATTTTTCATAATTTGTTGTAAATTACACAATCATATCAGAGCTACTGCTCCGCGTCTAAATGCACTGTAATTACGAATTTAGCAGCTCGCAATTATTCCTCATCCAATACTATTGAGAGGATTGCTAATGCAGAAGCTATGTATAAAGAATTCTAAATTCTCTCGACTGCATTTTATTATGCAGATTGCAATCCCATGGGATTCCAGGAAATTTTCTGTCTTGGTTATCTAGCCTTACTTCTGCTAATAAGACTCGCTACATTGCCCACGAGACGTTAGAATTTTGAACCGTAATTGCTATTTATATTTAAACAAATACTGAATGTTATTATATACATTATAAATGTTTCATTAATTCGGGGATATTAATTTTAATTGCACGTCGAAGAATACATGCGAAAGTAAAATGAATTAATGAAAATGGAAATATCTATTTGTTTCTCAAGTTGAATGTATTCAAGTACTCATTCGATTGAGAATGAGTCACAGAATTTAATCGATGGATGAAACAAAGTATCCCCGAAGAGCCTCGCAGTATGGAAATGAAACGGATAGAGGTTTACCTCCCGATTCATTTTCGCCATAAATTTCAGCGCGTCTGCTAATTGTTTTATCGCAGCCAGCACCCAAACGGGCGACTATTTTTATCGCGATTCCAATAAAGCATTAATGTTTCCATCACGACAAAGCTGGTAACGAGGAAATCGTTTCCCATTCTCATTTATATTTCACGCGTATGTTAGTTGACACTGAAATAGGAATGCTTGGACAGGAACGACGATTCGGCTGCCAGCAATTATTGAATCCCTGTAGCGCTTCGTTAATTTGATATGTCGAGTTTGACAGTGATATTAAGGTTCGCCAGTTCTTTCGTCGAAGCGCGCATGAAGCTCTTTATGAGAGCCATTTTGCTCCCGTCGGTTCATTTGAAATATCCATTCGAGCTGGCGTGGAATAATTATTGACGTTGGAAAGTTTCAAATGTACAATTCACTATTGTTGCTCGATTGGAATAGAAAGATTGTATATAATTGCAATTTTGTTGGAGAATTATATATTTTATATGTATAGAATTTTTGATGTGTTTGATGTCAGTCAAATATTTTGGATAGAACATGTAGAACAGCGTTGTTCTAGATTTAGTGTAAGAAATGGTAATGGGGAGGTAGCTGAGACAATTCTGAACAACAATTGCCTTTGCAAAAATGTCGGGTGGCGCTTCGTTTTTGGATTATTAAGAAAAAACCGTCGACCAATCACAGCGCTTGAGTAGCGCGCGCTCAGCCGCGAGAGGCTGGCCCTATGGCTGGCCCAATGACTGACTCGAGCATCCTGCTAGAGCCAGCCTCTCGCGGCTGAGTGCGCGCTGTGATTGGTCGGTGGTTTTTCGTTGATAATTCAAAAATGAAGCGCTACACAACATTTTTGCAAAGGAAATGGTCGTTCAGAATCGTCACAGCTACCCCTCATTATCATTTCTTACACTAATTCTGTAACACCCTGTATATAATTGCATTTCTATTGGAGAATTATATATTTTATATTTAGAGTTTTTGATCGGTTTAACCAAAGTCAAATACTTTAGAAACTGCTTCAAACTTCACTATTCCTCCATGCAATTTTTTTCCTCTTTCAATATCAACAATTACTTGAAACCTTTCATTCAGTCAAAGATTAACTTAATATGCTTCAACAAATTGAGCTTAAAATTATTCAAACGATCCTCAACATCGTCAAAGGTGGACGTTCAGGTCGCAGATTGCAACGAGGTATGAATTACTCGATAAATATGCAGCATCCTATTACTGAACTGTTTCCATAATGCTCGACCGTGATGATTCGATGTAAAGATACGTAATCTGCCTTCGTATGGCGGGGTAAATCAACAGAATGTCCACGAGGCAAACGAACCGCTACGAAAATACCGGGAGCGGTTCGCCGAACGTGCATTTGCATTCGCGTGGCGCAACGTTTGTCCGTGTTTGCTGATAATCCGACCAACATTTACACGCGTGTTCTTTTTATTAAGTGACCCCTCGGCGTATGGAACAACAAACGAGTATGAATTATTTGCACCCATTCCACACTTGGCCAGACCGCGGGAATGCAAATATTGTAGCGGTTTGTACTAAAATTATTCCAGCAATGTGTTAACAGTGACATTGATGGACGTTTACTGAAAGAAAAAGTGGAAAGAGTCACATGATAATTTTGTGGGAAATATGGAATTATAGGGCTGGATTTTCAGTATATTCATAATATTTCTAGTATTATTTATAATTTTTTAGTTTCTTATTAGGGGATGAAATTAGTCGACAACACTATTACACGTATCCTAAAAATGCATCACTAATATAAAATCAGTAGAAGTATTATGGATACTTCTAATACCACTTATAATTTTTTTCCATTGTCACTTCTTTAATTCTTTAATAGGGGATGAAATTAGTTAACAACACTATTACATATATCCTAAAAATATAACAGTAATATAAAGCCAGTAAAATTCTTATTAATACTTCTACTATCACTTATAATTTTTGTTCACTATCCTTTTTTAATTCTTTAATAGGGGATGAAATTAGTTAACAACACTATTACATTAATCCTAAAAATGTATCAGTAATCTAAAGTCAGTAGAAGTGTTACGAATATTTCTGCAAATCTCTGTGTTTTATTTACACAAGTATTCACGATAGGATGAATTAGTTATCTAGGGGCTTTCCCAGGCTTGTACAGAATTTTAATAGCACTCGGGTCTATTGATCACTCCACGACGGTCTTGCGGAGGCAGGGAATTTCCATCAGAATCGAAGATAAACGCGAATGGTTTATTCGTTCGTCGATACTTCACGCCAATTCACTTCATCCCTGATAACAATGTAATACTCAATTGTTGAAATAGAATAACAACCGCCTGCAATAGCGTCTATCGAAATTATACAAACATCAAGAGAACTGAGATACCTGAGCGTCGATGGCCTTGTCGTCGGAATTTGACAAAATTTCTTGCATACCATAGATACTAAGAACAATTTTCGATATTGATTGTCAAACATAAAGTATGCCTCTTTTACTTACTTTATATTGTCGATATTGAGATAAATATTTCTTTGAATCAATAATAATTCTGTGACTCCAAGAACGCCTAAAATATTAAAATTCTTCTTCAATTGATTTCCATTTATTTTATTCTGATAGTTTTTTTGTTTAATTTTGTAACGACAGGTATAGAATACTTGTCGAAAAAAGATAGATAATTTTATTCTGATAGATGCATGCACGTCGACGAACTTCCAAGAGAGAATGGTTGGGGATTTCCGGAACCGGAAGTGGGAGGATCCGGGAACCCCGAGGAGCCACTACATACATCATGCCAAGACCTTTCAAATAATACCTAACTTGTCTACTTCATCATACAGGGGCTCAGGGCAATATACCTTGTTTCGAAATTTTCTTTATTTTCCTAAACTCATAAGTGAGCTAACATGCTTCGTGACAAAACTTTCTCGATAGTTCCAACTTCCTTTTAATGATAGATTGATGTACACAACGAATTAAAATTATTTATATTCCCATAAGTAACTCCTATTGCAAATGCAAGGAACAAGGTGTTAGATAATTAGCTGTAAAAATTAATTGCTATCCAGCGAAACGGTGACTAGCGTACCGAGACTCTAGAATTGCACGAAATACGACAGTTTAGAGTGTCCATCGATTCCGTTCGCTGCAACACTCGTTCTTGTTTATTTATCCGTCCACCGATGCAATATTCGTATGCATATGCTCACCTTGACAATCGATCATTCATTTTATTATGATTGTAATTAATTTCTACACCTAATAGTAATATTTTCATTCAACGACAGCGATGATGCAAAAAGTACCAAATTATTTTCCACACTAATCATTAATTTTCCTATATATTTTATTTATATATCTGTTATATATCTGTATACTCATATTTCGAAATCGTTTATCCTTTTTAATAAATGTTCTCTGGACGAAGTGAAAGCTTAAAAAAGCAATTTCGAAATCATTTATCATGTTTAATAAATGTTTCTTTCACGAAGTGAAAGCTTAAAAAAGCAATTAATCGTCGATAACACATTTCGATTAACTTTCATTCACGTCGTCCGATTATAAAATAACTAGAAACTATCGACGAATTTCTTTTGACTCAACGCTGATTTTTCTCTGGCACTTCGTCTGGCATTTTCTATACACCGTGGAACCATACATTGTTTCGTTTCGAAGGGTCCGTCGTAGCGGCAAATTACTTTCGTACAATTTTTCACCGCGCTTAGAAGCCCACGCGCTATCGTTTCTCTTTTTTAACGATCCCCCAGCGTGTTTCGTTCGCTCTCTGTTTACCTCGTGGAACTCCATACCTCATCCGCGACCGCTTTCCTTATTTCGTTGAAACCCTGGAGAACGAAATGTGCCGAGGAATACGGGAATTACTCGTCGCACGTGACGCGACTAGGTATAGGCGAAGAAAGTTGTAGCAACGAATTAACGAGCAGTCCAACGTCGGTAAATTTCAAGCGGGTTGACGCAAAACTGTACGAGTGCCGATTAGAGTTAAATTAGAGTTAAACAATTAGCACGTTAACGCATGTTTAATTCGTCTGTGATATAGAGAGAAATACTGCTACCATAAATTCCCTCGAAATTCCCATTTCAATTTCACACTTGATTCAAGATTTATTGCAATTACGTGCAGTAGGAAGGTGAGATATTTTTAGGTGGATGTGTGGAAATAATTTCAGTGTTTTAAATATTTTAGTATTGAAATTAATCAGTACTATTGATTACGAAGAATATAGATTGCAATAATGTTCTGTTTATTGCTCTATATTGCTTAGAAATCAATAGAATATACGTTTATTTACTACATTAATATCCTAAGCAACAAAGATCCCATTGGTTCATCCAAAGGTTAAAAAATTAGTCTGAATAATAATATCAACAGTGACACGTTACACCAAATGAAAATTGCATGTTACACTTTTGTAGATACTGGAATTAAATGTATGTTATGTATTTAACTCTCTTGGTGAGATAAACCATGTTGTTTTCCTAAAAACAAAGCCGAAATTCTCGTTCCGAAACATGAATGGGAATTTTGAGGATTCAAATTATCTCTATGTACTTCACCGCTGAAGTGGCCCCAAAATGTTTATTCCAGTGTGATAATGACCCGAAGCATTTGGCCCAAATTGCTTCAGGAATATTTGTGCAGCGAGAAAATCAATGTTTTGAAGTACCCAGCCTAATCTCCTGGTGTGAATCCCATCCAGCATTTCGGGAATTGTTGTTTACGGATCCCTTGAGGTCCCTAACTGCTAGAAATGGTCCTGAAGAGAACTCAAAAATAGATTTTGAAACATTGGTGTAAAGAAAATCCAGACTTCTAAAATATTTTTAAAAATATTCCTTATTTTTATTTGGATTATTTACACTTTTCTAAAGTTATATTGGAAGTATAATAAGAATTTAGAGAAGTAGTGAGGAGAGAGAAAAAGGAGGGAATTAAAAAATATGTGTTGAAGTATGGTTGTAAAGAAAATCTACTTCTAATAATTCCAAAATGAGGTTAAAACTATTGTTAAAAATATTCTTTATGTACATCTCAATTATTTATACTTTTCTAGAGGTGGACGTATAATATGAGTCCATAAAAGTAGTGAGAACTAAAAAGAAGTAGAGATCCCAAAAATAAATTTTGAAGCATTGCTGTGAAGAAAATCTAAATTTAACACTTGCAAAATATTCTTAAAAATATTCCTTATGTACATCTCAATTATTTATACTCTTCTAAATTTGGAAGTTTAATGTGAGTCTATAAAAGTAGTGAGAACAAAAAAGGAGTAGAGAACCCCAAAAATAAATGGTGAAGCATTGCTGTAAAAAAATTTACTTTTAACACTTCCAAAATATTCTTAAAAATATTCCTCGTGTACATCTCAATTATTTACACTCTTCTAAATTTGGAAGTATAATGTGAGTCTATAAAAGTAGTGAGAACAAAAAAGAAGTAGAGATCTCAAAAATAGATTTTGAAGAATTGTTGTAAAGGAAATCTACTTCTAACACTTTCAAAATATTCTTAAAACTATTCCTTATTGACATGTCAATTATTTACACTTTTATAAAGTTGGAAGTATAATATGAGTCCATAAAAGTAGTGAGAACAAAACAGAAGTAGAGAACCCAAAAATAAATGGTGAAGCATTGCTGTAAAGAAAATCTATGTCTAACGCTTGCAAAATATACGTATAATAACAATTCATAAAAGTAGTAAAAACAAAAAAGAAGTAGAGAACCTAGAAATAGATTTTGAAGCATTGGTGTAAAGAAAATCTACTTCTAACACTCCCAAAATATCCTTAAAAATATTCCTTATTTACATCTCAATTATTTACACTCTCCTAAATTTGAAACTATAATGTCAATCCCCAAAAGTAGGGATCTAAACTTTTAAATCAGGACCTTCTTACAAAAACAAAGTTTCAAAAGCTGTGTTCCATACTACAGGAGTATATTTCCATACAGCCGAGGGTTGACAAATTATAGAACCAAAAAATTCGGCCAAAAATGACCGAAATGATTGGCACCTTTGATCGACATCAACTCGTTCCGCAGCTCCTGTCGTGAAGCGTGTCAAAGTAAAGAACAGCGTGTAAACAAAGCGCAGAGTCGCCGAAAGCGAGATTCAACGTATAGCGCGCCATCCATTACAGGCCAGATACTCGGTCGACGTGTTATAACGCGAGCCCCATGCTCATGGCGGCGCCTTTGTGGCCGTCGTCAGCCTCTAACTCACTCTCGCTCCTGCTCGGTGGTTTTCGACCGACGAATAACCACCTGCGGCGAACACGTCGCGATATTGTCCGCCCACGGTATCGTAAACAACGGTTTGCTTTATACTTCCGTGCGATCGAAGGTGGAACGGCGACAGGGCGAGTGGAAGAAACTTGCATGTTCCATGGGTGATGTTCCGCCTGGTCGACTATTTTATTGCTAGGCGTCGATAAAGAAACCGGATCACAAGGAACGGCAACAACCCCTGCAAGACGACGACGACACTTTCCCGGAATTTTTAGTCGAAATTCGCGTCGATGCACTTCTGTGTACATATATTTAGCGCGGAGTACGATCGAGGGAAAATATTTTTGAGACGCGTTTGGGAAGGGAAGTTGAATTCCGAGAGGGTAGGGGAGGAACACTTTCTTTCGATAACAGTTGCATCGAGTGGGATACATTTTGAAAGTAAATGGATTGTATGTGGGATTGATTTATAAAAGGTATATAGGGATTCGTGTTCTGTTTTAGAAATATAGTTTGAGGTTTATTTAGAGTCCTGTAAATATTCCTACCTTCTTTGTTTATTGTAGAAAGTTGTCTGAATTAAGGAAGGTTTGATATTTTCAAATGAATTTTTATTTATAGATATATAAACATTTATTTTGGAACATCGAACCTAGCACTTAATTCAGATACTTCGATGAATATTAATGGCACGAATATTTATATTATTATTTATGCGATATATATTATTATTCACTCTCAACTCTTAACTAATCTTTCAATATTCCAAGTATCTTTTTACTTAAACTTTGATTTCAATAATAAATCGAAAGTAATATTTTGAATTGATTCATTCCAATTTAAAAAAGTAAAGAGCCTAGATCATGCATAAATATACTACGAAACGTAAAGACCTGATTATCTTCTCGACAAATATAAATTTATTTAAGTACCAGGTCTGTATCTCGATACAAAACAAAATTAATATACATTCTTATTAATATGTATGTCAGTAGAGTGGTCTGATAATTTATAACACTTGGAGGGTCATAAATATTCCTTACTCTTCTCATCTGAGAGTATTTATTGCGATTTGCCTGCCTTCAGACGATCCCATTCCACTTGTCCGACCAATTACCGGTCTACTCCACTAGCCTGATCGATGAGCGTCCCAGGACTACCTATCTGATCAACAGATTGTCTTTCTTCGATTATCTAACCACGAAGGAGTCTTGTACCTCTTGTCCAATCAGGATTACACCAGTCTGATAAACTTTATTCGCGAATAACGAGCGAAAAATTTACCTTTATTTGTGAGCTGTCTACTGACACTGCATTCATAAATGCTAGTTTAAACCTCGCTGGAAAATTATTTTAAGCACGGTCTATTTTAGAATTAATTTATAAACGAATAGAAAATATTTAATCGTTGTTCTTGAATGAAATTTATTCCACTCTGAACTAGTCTGACCGAACTCGTGCTGCACTACTGTGGATCGATCATAGCCAGTCATTATTTTCCAAATAACTTATCATTATTAATAAATTGTACGGCTAATGCCATTGTTATTTTACGATTTTTACTAGGAATTAAAATATTATCAGTCCTACTTACTTAACGCTTTAGGAACACATTTGATTTTTGAGTTCTGTTACCGTAAAGTTTTATTTGCCAAACAACAAGTAATTTTTCCGTTATTTTCGGTTACACAACGCGACGTATGACGCATGAGATATTTATTACGGAATGCAAATAGTATAGCAACCATTCTTCTCCGCAAGTCATGTTTTTTCCGAGATTGTAATATCAGCGGCGAGTTTTCAGACAAAGGAACGACGTGTTTTCATTACCACGTTGTCCCAGCCAATGGAAAAATTGATAAAAAAAAAAAACTACACCACCTCCTGTGGACGCATATTTCTATATAAAAAATAACGAATAGGTGCCCTAAACAATAAACTGAATTTTATGCATTCATGAAAATGCCAGTGGCAACTTATTAATATACCAAATATATCTTTTAAATGTTTCGCATACATTTTCCATATCTCTGTACGCCATAAGGATATAAAATTTTCAGTGTACTAAATCATCCTTAATTTACTATAACAAGATGAATCAATGTAACAAGATGAATCAATCGTTATAATAATATATAATTTAATATAATAACAGTCTTAAGAAGAAATTATATTTTAAGAATAGATTAAACAGGAGAGTAAAGGAACATCTGACTTCATTAGTCTCCTCTGAACTAGCTTCCAAATCTCGTCACCTATGATTACATAGGTGGAGGAGGGAGGGAGGATTGAGGGGTGAGAGACGACAGGCAACGTCGAGGACTCGAAGTAATGTAACTGCCAACCATATGTTGCACTAACGCGAGAGAACATACGAAGGTAATCTTCTATCTCACACTTAGCAGACTCAGCGCAATCAGGACGAAATTTAGAGCGGTTTAGGGTATGCGCGACGCCTGTTACGGACGACGCACGAGTCCTTTGTCTAGACGGAACTCAACCATATTTCAACGTTCCGAACCGCGAGTAGATTTACTGTGCATTGATTACCATTGACGTGGCTGGGTCGTATAAGTTATTCGGTATTGTTTATAATTTTCACGATTCACCTTTCGTTTATAATTCTTGTAGTATATGTGTATTATACATTTTTAGAATATATGTATGTGCAACACTGTCCATAAATATGTGGTCTCCTACCAACTTTAATAATATCTAATAATTGAATAACTAATATATAATATATCACAAATTATTATTAGTATAAAATGTATAATATATACTAGTATTATTATTGCAAACTAAATATAGGAACATAAATATTCGTAACATTTTTTAGATACTTATTTCAATTAAGGAAGTGTCCACATACTTATAAACGGGGGTGTACATCATAGATTTTTATAGTATATGTACATTAAAAATTCTTACAATATATGTCTGTACATCACTGTCCATAATTATGCGGACACCTACCAATTTCAATGAATAATTAGTATACACCATAAATTATTATTATAAAATGTCTACTATATACCAGTATTATTATTACAAACTAAATACACAAACATAAATATTCATAACATCTTTTACATACTTATTTCAATTAAGAAAGTGTCTACATACTTTTGAACGGAGGTGTACATCATAGATTCTTATAGTACATGTACATTATAAAATCATGTAATATATCTATATTATAAATTGTTATATCGAATCATTCTACTCGAAAATAAAGAAGCCCTAAACATCCGCAATTTCAATCATTCTAAAATCACAATGCATCTTCATCGCGTTTAAATATATGTATTTTAAATATAAAATCCCATTGTCACACAGATTATATCCAAAATTTGAAAGAGTATCTGTGGCCTTATCTCCGCGATATTTGCGTACGTGTTCAAGCATAAGCGAGCGCGTTTCTCTGACTCGTTTAAATATTCCATAAAACCGATATTGTTTAAAATTTTTGCGATAAAATTCACTCGATCCCACGAGACAATATATTACCAGCACCGTCGATAAGATCTAAAATGCCTCAGCAATTCTCCTGAGTTCGGATCGTCTGAAATTATAAAGTGATCAAGTGAGTGAAAATTCGAGGAAAATTCTGTGTCTGCCATAAATGTCGAAATAATTACAAGAACGTAATTAGGAATAAATTTGCCACGCCGTGGATGGTAATTCGAAAGTTTCGCCCCGCGAAACTAACCGTGAACTGCTCTATGTGGAACAATTTCTTCTCGGTTGAAGTTTCTTGCGATTTGCTTGCTTTTGTGATTTTCCTTTCCTGTGAAATCTGGGTCGGTGTAGATTTTCCACACTTGTGATATCTGGATTAATTGCACGCAGGAATATGGATATTTAAGCGTGCGACAAAAAGTTCTTTCCCTCAAGAAAGGTTCTGTGTGGATTGAATTCTTTGTTTATAAACCACACGCGTGTTAATAAAAAGCGGAAATAGGAATATTTTGAAAGATAAAATAAAATATTCCTTTTCTTGGTTGCTTTTGAGATTTAAATCGCTTGTTTGACGATGTTCCTTTAAATACACAGGGTTAATGTAATATACGATACTCTGTAATTTGAATACAGAGACTATAAGAGGTTGAGTATTAATAATTAAAATTGCAACTCTTTGGATCTTTTGCAAAATAGGTTGCAATCATTGAAAGGTGTTATTATTTAATATTTTCTCCAGTTTCTGTTCTCACCTCTGTAAATAGAGGAATAATAAGAAAATATAATATTCATTATGAAAATTCATATATTATGGGATTCATCGTCGTCACATTTCCCGTTGATAATTCGCGAGAAATGTTTTCACTTAATAATTGGAAACATTCGAGGTATTGATTTCAAATTTATCAAGCAGTTCCGTTCAATCATTGTCCAGAGCGAACAAAGACATATGACTGAAAATCGAGAAGTCGTTAATAGAGTATATTGTATCCGTCAAGCGCAGTCAGTGCAGGAATTAATCGATATGCTTGCTACGAATGTCTTCGTCTCGAAAAGATTAAAATCGACCTTCGACAGTCGATCGACTTCTGCCTAATTACTTGTCACTGTAGCCAGTCGTTGAATATTATCGACGTTTGCGTTCAATTGCTACGTCAGACTTCCGCTTTACAATAATGCTTTGTCAGGAATATTATTGACGTCTCGTTAGATTGGTACATCAGGTTCCTGATTTAAAATAATGCATTTCTGCACAGTTGTCTCAAGAAAATTTCTCTCGGTAATTTCGAGGCTTTAAAAATAATTGCAACCATGAATTCTAAAGCAGGTTTTGTCTAATTTTTGACCTTACATGAATTACTTGAATAATTACATTCTAATCATTATCTAAATAATTTCAGCCATAAATTCTAAAGCAGCAATTGTTTAATTTTTAAACCTACATTAATTATTTGTATAATTATATTCTAATCATTATGGCTTCGATTAGTTTGTGGTCGCACGAATTTCGAGACCTTTTCTTCACCTTCTATCAATCCAGAAACCAATGAATCCCAGCAGCGGCTAAAGAAGCTGCATAATCACTCGCTAGAGCAGTAAATCAATTAACAGGCGACAACTAAAACCGACTTTGCCACAACATAAGAAGCAGAACTTCCGGTTTGGAGTTCGCAAGTTGGTTGCTTCCAGATCGTGGCTTGTGTTTCGACCAGTAACGACCTAGACTGCGGTTATATCTTCTTGCCTGGATGGGTCGATGAGAGCTCCAGAGATATATTAGCTTTCATGTTAGCATTGCAGAGGACGGATTAAATTTTTAAATCTCCGTACACTAAAGCGAAAATGTTGATGGAAGCTATCTTCTTAGTTGTCACTTCCATAATATTATATTGCATTAGTGTACACTTTCATCTTACTTATGTTGTTTCGTTTATAATTTTTCTTCCTAATTGCTGTTTAAATAAAATTGCTTTCAATTCCTGATTCCTTATATCTCTTACTTTAAAAATTTGTTTAGTTTACTAGTGTTGACTTCCATCTTACAATATTATCCTTTTTTATTTAAATATTATCTTAATTGAGACTTTCATAATTTTATTTTACATTAGTGTAGAATTTCATCTTGCCATTTTATCTTTTGTTTATGACTTACGCCTTACTTTTGAAATTATTTTATTTCACTAGTGTTGGCTTGTATCTTACAATATTATACTTTTTTATTTAAATAGCATTATTGAAAATTATCACTTTCCAGTGTACTGGAGTACTTTGCCTCTCAATTTGTAACATTTCTAATACAACTTCCATGCAACTGTTCAAGTCAAGAATCATTCATACGTTTCTGAATTCATTTCGAGCGAGTGGAACACTCCGAATAGAAAACCACGTTTAATTAACTTTGTGTTCCTGCGGTGGAAAGACATCGCGTTATCTAAATTCAATCTTCTTTATAAACTCTAATTGGCGAAAGAATTTGTTTGATGGATAACCTCGAGCGTCTAATTTTTTCTGCGACGCAACCGCCAATGTTGTCTCTCGAGAAATTAACGTGATTTGCGTATCGCACTTCCTTTTTTATCATTTTTCCTCAATTAAAATATTGTTCAAATTATTCCAGCAATATTTTTCGCGTATTTTTCACGTTTCGTTTAATCGTACGCAATTAAAATTCGTAGCTCAGTGATTTATTATAGTGAATTATTGCAAACGGAATTATTTTATACAACGGTTCAATTCGTAGAACCATTCTGTATCGTGAATTATTTAATAAAGAAATTGGTCGTGACTAAAAAGATGACTGTATCAGTGCTCGGAGTGGGTATTGAATAGAAATTCGTTGAATCATCGGTGAAATTGGATGTCGAAATTCGTCCGACGTAACTTTCCGTGTATTTACGTCGGAACCATGCAACGATAACAAAAGCGAGACACGGTAGCGTGAAACCAAATTTGAATAACGCGCAATGAGCCCGCGGCAACGGAGTTTAATTGCGTTAAATCGATTGATGATCCGTTGCATCTAAAACTTTTCACAAAAGTGAGAACGACAGTGTGCATAACAAATTCTTCTATTTAATAATTCAAATAAATTAAAATTAATTTAATTTCTATGCTCTTAATAAAATGATAAAAGTACAATGCATCTGTTACGTAGAGTTGTTTAATAATGTAAAAGCTTTTTCACAAACAAGCTTTTTTTTTAGCACTTTGGTTCTTGTATGGACACCACCCATTATATCTCTGTTTCAAAGGCGAGCTGTGTTCATCTATTTCTTGTGGTATTTTGCTTATTCTAACTAATTTTTTGTTAAATTATTTTCTATCTTCTTTTTTTTCTATAAGGTTAATATTCTTTAATTACGTAATAAGTTAGTAACATTCTGTTACTTCAGTTACTTGTTATTCCATCAAATTTTATATTAAAAGAAATACATTCAATTCTTTGTAAATTTAAAGAATTGTAAGACTCCACTTTAGGAGTTAAAGTATTACTTCATACATCTCCCTTTTGAAATTGAATTTTGAATTTTTTACCAGCGACATCTAGCGACTGGAGCGCCAGCCTGTTAAACAAGCCCATTGCTCTACCTTGCGGAGATCCAACGCAACCTATGTAGTTTCCCGCGCGTCAACAGCGCGACGTTAAAAAAATCTAACCTCTTCTTATACTTGTGCTTCTATGTTTACACGGAGTCTAAATGTACTTCGACAATAAAACTCTTTATACTAATTCACGTTGTATATGTCACTCACTGTCCTCCCTAACAGAATTTAACATCACATTTTCATTTAACTTCCATTTCATTTAAAATATCAAATATTCATGAATTTGAATGACCACAATTCGCTTCTGAGATTCAGTGATCGATTTCACGACATAGTTCCGACACGTAGTTAGGCATGCGCTACTTTAGTGTTACACGAGCCGTTTGTCCGTGAAAGCAAGGGAGGAAAGAGGAGATCGCGCGAACGTCGATAATTACCCACTTAAATCGCGTCATTCCCAAAGCGTCGAGCTTTTTTGAAATTCGGGACTAATTGAGGGGAAATATTATTGTTCGCCGTCGGTGCCTTTGTGCCTTGTGTTCCTCGGCTGCGTCGCTGATAAGTTTTCAAAGACGCGGGGTGGGACCACTTATCAGCGGAAAATAATCAGTTCGCAATTTTCTGATAAATGTTTGCCGAAAGTGATTTCTGATAAGTTCGAACTGAGTAGAAAGCAACTCCGAAAGATAGTTGCAGGGTGAAGTGAATCTTAATGATATTTTAATTTGTTTCTTGGGGTTGTTCAAGCAAAATTGTTGACAAAAATGATTATCATCTCGTGCAGTTCATAATAAAAATCTTAAGTTGGCAGCTTTGACTTTGAAAACAGTATCAAAAAATATATGTTAAAAATTTCAGGCTATTTGATTGTTATTTTAGGGTGTACCAATGGCCCCCTGTTTTGAAGTTTTGAAGTTAAAGCATCAGTAATAGTAAATTGTTATTTACTATATACTATTTCATTAACAATTACTTAGATTAAATTTTAATTTCCATTAACAAACAAATGTTAAGTTTGATTTTCTTCCCCCTGAAATATCTAACTTCATTATCAAATTTTAACTAGTTCACTGCACCTTACTGTATATTTATATTATTATTATACATATCCAATTGTATATATATATTTTCCCCCCAAAAAATATTTAAAATATTTTACTCCCAAAAAATGTTCAAATTTAATTATTCAGGTTAATAGTTACTTATCGTCGTGGATGTTTTCAAACAAAACTTCGCACGCTTTTTGCGAACCTAAGATTCCCTTATCGTAGAGCATCTTGCCAGACCGTAAGCTTCAATAGGATCGCGGCAAACAAAAAAGGCGAAAGTAATCTGGAACGTGAAACCCTTCCTTCCATCGAAGCCGGAGTGTCCAGTTTTTACAATAGACCGCGTCGTTCGTTATAAAACTGCGGAATCCGTGATACATTTTTACGACGGTGTTTATTCAACAATTCAGTTTCCATTTTGATGGTGTTAGATATAAAAAAGACCCACGCTACAAAAAAACAAATATTTGCAGTTCCTACAACTTACACACTTTAGAAAAATTGTTCAACAAAATTATTCAGTGCAGGCAATACTTTCATTTTTAATACGCAAATTTAAACAATATTTGCACATTCTATACAAATTGTCTATTTAACTCTTTGAAATTACGGGGGTTAAAAACTATCACACTTTTTGTTTAGCTTTACTATTTCATTAAAACGCTAAAAGTACAATAAGTGGAATCAAAAATGTATGCAAGTCGAAATTCGTTAATGAGTTGTTGACACTGTTTTCCTGTGCAGCTTGAATTTTATTTTTATTTTGTCTGCCTCAAACAGTTAAATGTGTTTGCCATATTTCTCGAGACCAATAGAAATAGCTGCTACTTCATGTCCGATCGCATACAGACCAATACTACTCGTTATTCGCATCTGAATCGATCCATTACACTCGCCCACGGTTTTACTTCCCAGGGAAACATATTTATACATAAAAGCAAGGAGGTAAGGCGCGTGGCAACACTGTGAACTAACATTAAAAGTACAATAAGTGGAATAAAAGATGTATGCAAGTCGAAATTTGTTAACGAGTTGTTGACACTGCTTTTCTGTGCAGCTTGAATTTTATTTTTATTTTATGTGTGCCTCAAACAGTTAAATGTATTTGCCATATTTCTCGAGACCAGCTGCTTGACTGACCATGCACGGAGCTATTGTCCTTACTTCTTGTCCGATCGCATACAGACCAATACTACTCGTTATTCGCATTACGAATCGATCCATTACACTCGCCTACGGTTTTACTTCCCAGGGAAACATATTTATACATAAAAGCAAGGAGGCGAGGGCATCATAGCATCGTGATATATCCGTACGAGCCCGCTGGGATCCATTGGGTGCTGGTTTCCGCGGAGTTCCTGAAAAATTCCTTTCGCGTACCGGAAATTTATATACCGCTGTTACTGGCTTTTGTGCGGCCGGCAACTGCGCGAAATGTGTTTTACAAACACGCTACTTTATCCCCGGCGTTTTGTCGTCCACCGAAATCGCGTTAATTAAAATGTTAACATTCACGAAGTCTGAATGCCTGGTAGAATATTCACGCGTGCGTCGTCCGCGAAATAACGTCGAGATTACGTCAGAATCTACGATGAGTAATCTCGTTCGCAAAGAAAACTTGTAGAACGAATTTCGAGGATTTTCTAGTCGGAAATATTATATGGCCCAAGTGTGTAATTGCAACGTGGACGAGAATTTATGTATGCTGACTAAACTGAAATAAACTAAATTTTATCTGGTACATCACATGCTTGAATAATTCAAGAAATATCTCGGTACTCGTTTCATTTGTAATTTATAAATTTTAACAGCGGTTGTAGAATTGTGTCTACGAAACAAAATTTAAACTTTATCTGGTGCTCCACGTGATTGAATAATTCAGAAAATGCAGTGATCCTTTTTAATAAACGAAAATTCCTCAGTACTAGTTTCATTTGTAATTTATAAATGTTAACAGTGATTTCCGAATTGAGTCTACGAAACAAAATTTAAATTCGACCTGATGCACCACATGATTCAATAATAATTAAATATCTCACTGATTCTCTATAGCGAATAAAAATTATTCATTACTGGTAACAGCTTCACTTTTAATTTATAAATTTAAATACCATTTATGTTTATAGAATTGCAATATAAAAAAAATATTAAGTTCCCAACCTTCCTTCGTTTATTTCTTCTAAATATATTTTTCCTCAGATTTCTCAACGCGAGGGCACGGTCGTGAAATATAAATAAAAAGTTATGTAACGTGTATTATTCTCCCATGGCATAGGCAGTACTAAAGTACTAAAAGTAGACGAATGGTAGGATTTGGAGGTGTTACCGTCATAAATTCTGTGATTCTCGGAAACAAACATCGTATCAACGATTTTATCGTTTGGACAAGCTCGAGGTCGATCCGCGTACGAATACACCTAATCCCAACTTACGAGTGTAAATTGAGATAACGCGCTGCGAGATGTACGCGTCCCCAATCCTAACACTCCTTAAATAAAGTAACGCGGAGCGAAAATTATTTACGTCATCGATATTGAAATACAGAAGGATCGTAATTAATCGTGTCAGCTTTAAAATACTTTACACAAATAAAATCTTTGATTGCCCTTTTAATTCCAGAAATACTCATTCCACAAGTGTTCAAAAGAAGTTAATAAAGAATTTAAGTTTACTCGACGCTGGGGAAATAAATTACGGGTTAAATCGCGTCCGTTTGTCGCTGGTAAAATAAAATACGTTTTTTACCATCCACGGTATATATTTCGCGCAATGCGCAAGAATTTTAATGCGATATTTTTATCCGCGACGCAATGGAGGTCCACTTGGCAATGTAAATATGACTACAGAATGATAGAGATTTATTCCATATGCAAATAAAGACGGAATGGTATGTACATGTAACAGTCGCTGGATCGTTGAATTATTCATCCGCGAAAAATACAACAGCGAAATAACAATGCGAAATTTAAGTCCCGTCTCACTTCCCAATTAACTGGAAAAAACATAATCTTGATAAAAGAATCGACCCGGAATCGGGGCACGCATTTAAGTCGCTCGCGTATTTATGGAAAAAATATACATTTCGTTTCAGCAAACACAGAACGAGATTATGGATTGTTTTATCTGCGCTCGGCTGGAAACAATTTAATTCTCGAGTTAATTATCCTTCAATTAAACGCTGTTACTTCGATGGAGGTGTACTCCTCTCTGGAGCACTCTCGGGCGGCTCGCAGCCACTCCGGATTTAAATACCCTGTACCATGTTTATTTTTAGAAGAAGGAAAAGGAAAGATGAAATTACGTGTACGAGTAAAGGACATGGACAAAGATGAATGGACATTCCATAATTTGATTGGCTTGTTAATTTTCAATTAAGAATTCCTTTGAGACTTGTAGATTCCTTTAATTCACTGATTCAATTTTATGAACAATTTCTAATGCATTGAGGCAAGTATTAATATCATTTATACCAATCCTTAATTTTAATTACAATCAGTCCCATAAGTATTCGTGCCTTCTGTTGAAAAAATTTGTTTAAATTAAATGATAGCTGTGGTGTCTCCAGATAAGTGTTTCATTATAAATGTATACATGTGTAATGTTTATTTATGTATATACTTATAGCGAAACACTTATTTCGAAACATCAAAAGTTTGAAACAATTTGTCGAAATTAAATAATACCTTTAATGTCTCTAAGTACGTGTTTCATTATAAGTATGTACATAAATAAACTTTACACTTGCATATATTTCTAATGAAAAACTTATTTGAAGACATCAAAGCTGTTATTTAATTTGAACAAAGTTTTTTAACAGAAAGTACGAATACTTATGGGTTTTTATCAATTTTAAATATTTATGAAACTGAGCCAAATAAATGTTAGCCTTTAAATGAAATATATATGTACAGTCAGTGTAGGAAGTACAGCAACTAATTTAAAATAACATTAAACGTTGACGTTAACGTTAAAAATTATGAACTTTAATTTACGCAAACTCTGCTCTAAAAATATGAGGGAATGTTGGTTAATTATTTCTCCCCCTAAACTTTATTAATAAAATAAATATATGACATTTGTAACGAAACGTTCGTTACGAACGAGTACGGAGCCGAGTACGCGCTCCGACCGATAGGTGGCGAGCGCGGAGTGACGGCGCTCGCAAGCGAAGACGCGAGGTAACGCTCTTAAGAACCCCGACGCGGTCGCACTAGGACAGTTCGATCCTGGTACCCATCTCGACAGCGCTTGGGGATTGATCACGATCTTCCACGAACCGACATTTTCCTGGCTCCTTCCGTCCAGCCGTGTCGTAAGTGCTTGGGGATTGACCACGCTCTACCACGAACCGACGTTTCCTTGATTTCTTGTGTCTACTTTACTCCTTCCGTCTACCTGTCTCCTTCCGTCTACCTGACTACTTCCGTCTCCCTGATTCCTTCCATCTTAAATACCTTAGAACCCGAATCTAATCATCCCAATCTGGACCAAAAATTCCCCAAACCAAACAAGTATTTACAATACCCTCCAAATCTTCTACCCTTAATCGCCCTCGCTTCACAAATCTGAAACAAAGACGTAGAAAAAAGTAGTTTCATTCTTTTCGCGCTACTCTTATCAGCTTAACGATTGTTCCCCATCAATTTACATCCATCCGCGGAAGGGCTCTCCGCGTTTCGCCCATCGCTCGAACAGCAATCATATTATTGAAAAAACATTTCAGGGGAAATAACTCGCAAAGCTGCGTTAAACGGCCGTCGATCGCTACTCTTTCCTCTCCCCCGTCGATTTACATTCTTTCTCTGCCCGGTCTCGCTTCGTACGCGACGAACGTCGAAATCGAGAGATTACAATCGACGCGGAGTTATCGGTATTATCGTAAATTTATCTCGCAAACAAACAACGCACTCCGCTGACGATTCCCGCGTGCCGAAATTGCTGAATCGAAGGGACGCAGACGGACGGCGATAAATTTACTATCGCGACAGCTGTAATTTCGCGACGCAATCGATATTCACGGGGCATCTTGATACCCCTCGCGGTGTTAATAATTTCGTCGTCTCGGAGCTGTCCAAATTATGACGGAAGTCCTCGCGGTGTTGCGCTCAATATGCGAAAACGATCGTGTCAGGGTACTAGCTTGCATTACCGGACCGATGTCGTACACGTTTCCCTGGCGCATGGAATCGATGCGTCAGTTAGGTTTGACATCGTCGTTCTAAGTGCTGAACCTTGTATCTTGCTGGTACCGGTCTTTTTACGGTGATTGATACGCCTGGGATGAAGTTGGTAAGTCGAGTTTCTCGCGGGGAAATTTGTCGATTCTTGGCCTGGTTCCATCGTCCACGGTTCGTGTTATCCTCGGGGGCCTGTAGTTGTGCTTGACCGCAGCTGCGGTACTGGTGTAACGATCCCGAGATACACGAGTTGTAAAAGAGGAGCACAGGGCCTTAACGAACCACTGACATTAACCCTTTGACTGCGAAGTATATATACGCCCCTGAGAAATGGGCTCGGAGAAATGTTTCTAATCGTTAAATAAATTTTTAAAAAATATGAGCTTATAGGGGGCGTTGAGACGAAACTTTTTTCTATTTACAGTTTATTTATAGGACGCTTAGTTTCGAAAATAAAAATTGAAAAGTTGGAAGTTCGTTGCGAAAATTGAATTTCAGGAAAAGGTCTTCTCAATTTTCAATTTTTACCTCTGAAACTAAACGTTATATGATGAAACTGTAATTATAAAAAAAGTTTCATTTCGTCATTCTCTATAAGGTGATATTTTTTTCAAATTCGATTGTTTGACTGTTTTTTTATTTTTCTTTAAGACAATAGTAACAGGATCAGACCACTATGAGATCTTAGGAAAAAGGTCTCTCAAGTTTTTAATTTTTATCTCTGAAACTAAACTTCGTACGATTAAACTCTACTTATAAAAAAGTTTCGTTTTATCATCCCCTATAAGCTGACATTTTTTTTTTAAATTCACACCTCTACGCCTCTTAGAATTTCCAGCAAAAATCGTCCCACGGTCCAAGGGTTAATGGGGAAGAATATAAAGAATGGAGAGAAATGCGAAAGTAATTACAAGCAAATGCAAGGTAATTGCAAGCAAGAATTTAATAGATGTAAGGGATGATAAAAAGACTTGTCCAATCCACGCGGAAGGGGGGAGGAGAAATGAGAACGCGTTTTAGTGTTAGATGCGTTATAGTCTAAATCTTCGAAATGCTTTCCACCCTCATAATCAATAAACAAACAAACAAATAAAAATAGTTCAGGCTTAATCAATTATTTCAGGATGAGAGAATCGACACCTTACTCCTCTAATAAAGAATTTTTAACAAAGCAGAGTCGTTTGAGTGAAGCATTTTGAACGAAATGATGTCCAAGACAAAATAAAAGACTATTCCACAATGCAAACAAAATGCTCCACTAAATAATGTAATGAATTGTAAATAGTTCATTATTATTCATTTTGCAGAAATGAGAGGAACTTTATTCGATAAGAACAAAGCAAAATTGCTGGGTCGTTTGGTCATTTGAATTCGAATTGCAAAAATGGTACGAGCTTTGAGGGGAAATGGGATCCATTCGGGGAAACTGAAAAGGATTCGAAATCAATTTCGTCAGAAACAAAGGGCTCACTACGTCAGCGGGACTCTCCCTTTAGTGTCGCGTTTACTTGTTCCTATTGTTTTTTTTCCCAGTAAAAGCAGCGCTTTTATTGGGAAAACTGTTTACGATCGAAACAATTATACCGATTCCTTGTTGAGAGAACACTGCGGAAAAGTAAAACTATAACGATAGTTTGTTTCTTGAAAATATGAATTTAACAAAGTACATCATTTTTCCTCAATGAAGTGACACGTTTCTATCGCAAAAAAAATTCGTGACAACTTCAAGAACCCTTCCAAGGGTTCAAATCACTTCTCCAACAAAAATACTCATTTTGATATTCATGAATCAGTAATTGTCTCAATCGAAACAATCCTTTTTAAGCTCGTGACTATATTCACGAGTTTCTAGAATATTACCTCACTTCCACTCGGTAAAAAATTATGCTTCGTTGAAGGTACGGTTGGATTGCGCCTGCAGTAATCCACGCTCGGGGCAAAGGGAAATTGAAAGGGACGAGATACTGTATTAAACACTCGACCCAGTGTTTGAAAAAAGAAAGCAACAGTTAATAGTCCACAAAAAGGTGGACAAAAAATTCGTCCCAAGATTAAGGCATTAAAAAAAAAAAAAACGCGAGAGCTTCAATTGCCGCGCGTTGAAAGAAATCTTTTCGCCGGGGCGTATAAAAAGTTGAGCGAAGCTTTCAGCAAAACGAACGGCCGGCGGTGTACGGTAATTCTCTAGGGTGGTTTTAAATGTACGAGCCTGTTGGCAGCATGTCGGCCCTCATGCGAATTCTGCTCAATGAAACAAGAACATTGATCGAAGCCGTACGTGGCCGTATGACCATCAGAATTATGTACTGCACCAGTGGAAACCAACTATAGCTTCGCGAGCATGTGTTGGATTGAATTATAAAACAGTGTAATTAATAATCATTTCTCTATGTGTTTCATATTTCAGTACACATTTCGTTCATTCAATTGCATTCATTCAATTCCAAAAATTCATTTCGTCCATCCAATTTTAATTATTCATTCATTTCATTCATTTCATTCATTTCATTCATTTCATTCATTT
>NC_071981.1:5747528-5762046 GCF_026283585.1 Hylaeus volcanicus | reverse complement strand
TTTCATTCATTTCATTCATTTCATTCATTTCATTCATTTCATTCATTCAATTCCAAAAATTCAGTTCATCCTGTTACATGCCGACAATTTAAATTTTTATTTTTCTTGATTTTGTCGGAAGGAATGTGTTCGAGATGGTTTACCATCCCGAATTCGTTCAAATCGAACACAACTCTAGCCTTTGACGTTAGTTTGCTAAATTCGCTACGAGAAAGAATACACATTCCCTCCTTGAAATCAACATCGTCACATCACTTTAACCCTGCTGGCAACGCCGCGCCGCGAAAAAATCTTGTAAAATATAATATGTTTAATATGTTCCGTATTGTAAATATAATAGTATGTACGCGTTGCGTCTTGCGAAAGTTATGCGTTAATTGTTATATATGCGATATAAATATTCAAGCGTCGTGGTAAAGGATAAGCACACAACGTATCATTGTCAAATTCAAATATTACTCGTTTCCGTTAAATATTTAATACGACGGTTACAGACATCGCTTGAAGGAGAGATGTATAAATACCACAAAATCAAGTTAAGCATTTTTTTCGGCATTTTTTCATTTCGAACGTTCTGGAAGCTAAGGTATATCTGGAAGCGGCCTTGTGTTTCGCACTCGCCTAACGTTGTCGCGTGGACGAATTGAGCAGTTCGGCGGCGCGAGACGCGAAGGGACGGTACCATTCGTCAACACAAGATTCTCGCGCGTACTAAGTCGCCGAACAATGTTGGGAGTTTTTATATCAACGAATCTTCCATCACGTGGTTCTAGATCCTTTGTCTTTGAACCTTCTAGAACGTTCGACAGAGTTTACGTGATTGAGCAAAGCGCGAGCCGAGGTCACTCTTCATCATACAGTCGCACAGAGCGTGACATCAATCCGTGGAAATAAATTAGAGCAGAGTTGCCGTATCAAAGTAAATTCATTGTGAAAAGTGAGTGATACACAAGGACTCTTATTCCCCGTTAAAATAATTTTATTTTAATTTATTTAAAGCATTTTCGATTTATATTTTTCCTTTCTGTAAATATTAATTTAGCCTTTGATTACGTAAATTATAATTCTTTCACGTGTGTGTGCTTTTCCTCCTACCAGAGCATCATCGACGAACAACACCCACCAGTCTCAGTATCGTAGTTGAATATCGCAGCGATAAATTGCATAATAAATCTTAGTGGTCAGTGTTATCCTCCAATATGATGTTATTATACATATGAATTTTTGCACAATTGTGGCCATTCAGAATATCGAAAATGATATTTCATTTCCGGGGAAACCCTAATTAATATTCACGGGTGGTGCTTAATTGATTATAGACCAGCGTACACTTATTCCGATAATTTTATATATATATACTTTATATAAGGTATATATATATTGTTATTGTAAAGTGAGAACGAAAGAACGAAAGATTGTAACTAATTCAAAGAACAAATTCCTGTATTTCGGGCATCGTTGTTCGAGCCATTTGTTTAAATTACAAGCATATCATTCCTAACTATGTATATCATAATCCGAAGTTCTATTCAAATAAACACGACAGCCTTATTTCAGTAGTAAAATCATTATTGTAATTTGAATCGACCGTTTCCGAACTGTTGGTCGAGTATTATATATTCGTGATATTCGTAATTTATTCGCGTAACCCACTTGCGAGTTTAGTACTTATCGGAAATTCGTTCGAAATTAGAGCACGGCTTGCTTTTTTGATGATACTCATAAATTAATGTATTCCGAAATCTTCTGTTATCCTTTATGAATCCGTAAACTACGCGCGTGTGGATGCACTTAAGCGCAGCCTGCAGCCTGTAGCTTTTATATTCGAGACATGTTTTTGAGAAAATCTCTGCTATGAAAACTCCTGAGGTTTCTGTAACATGGCTCCCATAATTTGTAGCGTCAATAATAATAGATAGAGTTCTATCAAAATTACTGAATTATGCATTGTGTTTTTGCTGTATTTCTTAATAAGAATTTTTGGAAAAGAGAAGTAGGTAAATGTTATATCAGCTGGTTCGCTCCCACGCTGTGCATTTTCCAAAATTTAGAAGCATCATGCAGAGATAGTTTGAATCATTATTTAAATAAAAATTCTTCCTGTCGAGGAAGAAAATTACGTGTGGAATAAAATTAATGAATACTACCGCTAGAGTAGTTTTAACGTTAATTTCATGCTTTTCATTACTGCTGTCTCCATTTCAATCTAGAGATGATTGCTAGAAATTACTCAAGAAATTAATGAGGTATCTCCTCGACACAGAATCACATTTGACGAGAGAGTTTACTTACAAATTAAATAAAAGCTGCTTTATCATTAATTAATTTACACGTGACGATGAAACCCGAAGAAAAGCGTCTTCATAAATGTAAATTGTCATTAGGCCAGGTTTAAGGAACAAACCAAAAAATAATATTTTGGAAATTTATAAAATATTGATGCTATAAATTGAATGAATTAAATCTAAACACACCACTCGAGTGTTCGAATGTAATTTATCAGCCACTTGATGCGGGAATAGTATACAAGATTTTATCGAGCAGTATTAATTAGTATCGTTTATCCGGTAGTGGCGGTGCAATTTATAATTATTTTCTTACGATCGTTTGCCGTGCTCGCGGCTAATTTATCAACGTTTCGAACATCAAGCGCAATATTAATTATCCGTCGGTAGTTTCCAATGGGCAGCGATGATTTTCCCCCATTTGTACGGGTTCGTCTTTACAGAAATTAGCTGCACGTTCAAGTTAAACGCGCGATAAATTCCGTTAATTAAAGGCAATTTTTTTTCTGGCGTGAGAATTAGCAAACTTTCGGAATCAAACGTGCAAGATAATTGATTGGAAGGAAAGCGAGGAGCTGTGAAACGGAAACTCCGATAAAAAGGAAACATTACTTCGTCTCTTATTTGAGTGCCTTGTATAAAAATCTACTTGTAGTATAATTAAACCTCTCAGACCTGGCATACACAATTCAGGACCAATTCTCCTTGAAAACTACACCACTAGGATTTTTTGGGGATTTTTTCCATGCTACTTTTAGTCTAAGTTAACTCTAAAAATTAAATTACATTAGTACAAGAAAGAAAAAATAATTCAGGTTTAAAAGGGCTAGGTCTGGAAGAAAGACCAGTTTTCCTCGAAAACTACACTATTAGGATTCTTCTTTTCTGTTTTCTTTTTCCCATACAGATTTTAGTCCAAGTGGACCCCCAAAATTAAATTACATTAGTACGAGAAAAAAAATAATTCAGGTCTAAAAGGGTTAGGTCTGGAAGAAAGACCAGTTTTCCTCGAAAACTACACTATTAGGATTTTTCTTTTCTGTTTTCTTTTTCCCATACAGATTTTAGTCCAAGTGGACCCCCGAAATTAAATTACATTCGTACAAGAAAGGAAAAATAATTCAGGTCTGGGTTAGGTCTGGAAGAAAGACCAGTTTTCCTCGAAAACAACACTATTAGGATTCCTCTTTTTTGTTTGCTTCTTAAAGTCAAATTACATTAGTCCAAGAAAGAAAAAATAATTCACGTCTGGAAGGTTCAATTAACAATTCGTACATCCACTTTATGATGCGAGTAATTCTCTTTCGTACACGATTAGAAGCCCCTTCATATACGGGAAACGTGAAAACAGCCTTACCAATATTGGGAGGGATTCTAAGCCCTCCGTCGGCCGGCCCAGAGAAGAGGATTGCCAAAGCAATCGGTCGCGCAGTATCGCGTAAAGTGCAACCACTCGTCGTTGAGTATCCGCGCGTAATTTCACGACAGAACGGTTCGAGTAATTCCCGTACTCGTTGCTTACTTCTCGGTTAAAAGTCATGCGAACTTTTCCCTCGGATCGCTCTCCAGTTCCTCCAAAGCCCCGGCGAGGGAATCGCTGATAGGGGAAAATATTCAGCGCGTCGGTTGGAATTCGCCTGGAAGTTTCGACCTTGCTCCGGTGCAATTTCGACCCTTCGTCGAGTGCGCGAACGCTAAGTCGCGCAATCGAGAGGAATCTCTCGGCGATAGCTAAAGGAAAACGAGGCTAGAACAGGCCGAGAGGAGGGAAAAGTGCAACAAGGATGGGGGACGAAGATAAGTAGACGGGGGAAGAGTAATGGAAAAAAGACGAGAGGTGTAACAGAGGCTCTTGGATCGAGGTCGTGAGAGTTCTGACGGGTCAGGGAATCAAGAGAAATTTATCTTGTCGACGAGAACAATGGAAACGTTAGAATGCGATCGTCTAGGGCCTGAATAGTTTTCATTTTACACGCATGATCATTTTTAGGGACTCCGAGTTGCTTGGAATTTTACCCTTTGAGTGCCAAGGAGCGATATATCGATAACAAGAGAAACTGTTTACGTGTAACAATTATGAATAAAGAAAATATAAAAATATTCATTTTAACAGACGATACATTACGTGTATTTACAAACAAAATTCAAGTATTTGTGAAAATATTTTCTTTGTACAAATGTATTTTTTGTTGAACCTATATCGGTTTTATTTTTATTTTTTGTACTAATAAAGGAAGTCTAACATGTTTTTAGTATTGTGTGAAAATTTCGTGAATTTTAGAATAAAATTGACCGAGATATACATTTTTGTTTACAATCGGGCATCTTTACTTAAAATTGACTGGCATTAATAAATTTGGTAGAATAATTAGTCTAATACTTGGAAGAATTTTAATTACAGTGGCATTCATTTCAATTTAATAATTTATTACTTTTGTCAATCAATTTTATTTTACCAACTTGTGTTACTTTCAGATGCAATAAATGATACCGAATTCAAAACTCGCAATTTTCAAACGAATTTTCACAATTACAGCGACATAATTACAGTGAGATAATTACAGCGATTGATTGACAGTGCACGATTCCATTTGATCGTTTATTTAATTGGACAAGGATTTAGGAGTGCCTTATCTTGACAATGAGAGCTATGAAACTGTGACGCTCCAATCTCTTTTACCTGAATTTATTTTTTCCCTTGATCTCCAAAATAATTTTCACGAATATTATATCATTCGAGATACAATAAATTTATTCCATACATACATTTTCGTATTAACCCTTTGTAGTTCCGATTTTCTGATTTCAGTACATTTCGTGTCGAGCCTCTCTTGACATAGAAACACAGGCAATTAATGCGAAATTTACCTATGGGATTTATTTATGATTATATAGAAAAATAAATAAAAATTAATTCAGGTTAAAGATATTAGAGTATTAGATATTAGAGTGCACTGTCAATCAATCACTGTAATTATGTCACTGTAATTATGAAAATTAATCATTCACTTGGACGTTGCACATCGTGGATGACGAATTTCGACATAACGCATCCGATTCGAGTTCTCTATTATTTATATAAACTATTTCGAGCCCTAAAATGCTCCACTGGGTCCATTTAAGCAACAATTGGGAGTCATATTCTTCTCCATTTAGAATGTTATGAAATCCTCTGGTTCAAATTGCGAACGAAGCAAGTCACCGGCTTTGTACGTCAATGTTCTCTAGTTACATTGCCGAATGAATTTGATCCGGCAATATTGGAAAGGGATTACGAAACACGGCCACATTGCTGTATTGAGAATTGGACAATTATGAACGACCGTCACTGCGAGCCAAATTCGGTTTACCCAAAAAGGGTCGTCAATAGCTCGCAAACCAATTTCAACTCGAACAAAAAGCTTCCGTTTTGAAATTAAAATTTGACCAGCTTTTCGTTTTGCGATGTGTCATTTCATATTAACAGTGATTCAGTGAATTCAACAGTGATAAACGTCACTTGTCGCTGTCTCCCATGAAAAACGTTGTACACACTCGAAATTGGTCATTTTACGAGAGCATCTCGATAGTGCAAACCCTCGATGCCAGCGTCGTCTTCAACACCCTGTATATAAGATCAGGAAGTGCCATTTCGATTACTTTGGCCGGATAAAAGCTTCTTAAACGAAAAGCTTTCCACCCTGTCAGAAAGTTTTTCCTCGCTAATGGCAAAGCGACTTCTGTGTTCTCCGATATCGCGATCGGTTTCCGTGAGAGTACAGAACGCTCCTTAGTAGCCGCATTAATAAATAAGTGACTTAATTATATTCTGCAACACCAGCCTCTTTCCTCCGAGCTCTTTCGAGACCACTCCATTGAACAGTCCTCGAGAAACTCTCGATTTTCTCCTTTAATACTCAATTAACACTACGTCCCAGACACCGAGGTAGCCTGGGCTGAATTATATAAAGGCTCTGAACAGAGATTTATTCGCCATGCTCATTCAAAGTTGTTCAAACGTAATTTGAATTATTGCACGCCCAGTCATTCATTTCGTTCATTCAATTCTAATCATTCACTTCATTCATTCAATTTCATTCATTCATTCCATTCATTCAATTCTAATCATCTGTATCATATCATGCAACGAATTTCATTCATTCATTTCATTCGTTCAATTCTAATCATTCATTTCATCCATTCAATTCCATTCATTCATATCATTCATCGAATTTCATTCATTCAATTCTAATCATTCATTCCATTAATTCGATTCTAATCGTTCATTTTATCTATTCAATTCTAATCGTTCATTTCGTTCATTCAATTCTAATCATTCATTAAGACGGTTCTTCTTATGGTTTTTCAAGCTCCTTAGACCATCTTCACTTTCAAGTGCGTGCATTACTCCATTCCCTTGCATCAATAATTAATCTCTAAAAGTATCTCTGAATTGTTCGACTCATCTTCAAAACCTCTGCCAAGAAATATAAATATTCGCGAAGACCCTTCAAAGAGCACTCGATTCTCTCCAAGATGCCAAGATGCACTTCCAGAGATTCAGAAAGCTGAGAAAGTAGAACAAAGCCCGGGATAGAACGAGGATAACGGAGAACAAAAGACGAAGATTTGAATTCGAATTCGAATACGGATAGGGTGGGGTGAAAGAATGTAGCAGGAGTGACGCAGGAGACCAGGAAGAGCAGAAGAACGAGCAACATTGATCTGCCACATCCAGTACGCTGCTTTCCCCGAGGCTCAAGATTGATGGAATAGCAGATTGCTGGTATTCAGAGGACCGTCGTCGTGCTCTCGTTTCGTCCTGCTCTTCAGGAAGCACTTCTTGCTCCTTCTTTTTGCTCGTCCAGAGTGCGAACAGAGGGAAGCTACGGGACCTCGACAGCACCCCTAGATCCTTGAATAAATTATCGACCCAGCGAAGAGATGCTGAACATTCTTTGAGGATTCTTTCCCTTATTCCGTTGCTTTTTGAACGACGTGCCAATCGCCAGGACTCTGGTTGCCTGGACGAAGTGATCCTGGGAGTTTACAAACCGCGTTCGACTACAACGACTCGACGTCAATGGAGTTGCTTGGAGCTTGAAACTGAACTGAAATTACTTAATCTTAACTGTCTTTGGCAATTCCAATTTTTTGTGATTGACGAAACCAGCTAGTGGTATGCTAATAATTAAAATTTGGCTATATGCAGGTAGTTAACTCCGAGAGCATTTTTCTTAGATTTCTGAATTATGAAATGGTCACGAAAAACTCTTTGGAGTTTATTAAATTATACGAATTTCTTTTAGAATTTTACATCCTTATTTATGAAACATATTCATTCACAAGTAATAATAGTTTAATGGAAATATTGTCCTTCATTTGATTATTTATATGAAGTTGCTTGAAACAAGTAATGAAGAATTAACGTATTTTTTAATGTATTGTTTATGAATATTATATTATAATTGAATTTAGACACCCATCGCTTATTAAAATTTAATGGTAAATTGTGGGCAGTACAGGTGGCCTTAGAAGTGCAAAGGGTTTAAAATGTCTTGTTCTATTATTAGTGTGGCTAATGCACTGTGGGGATTGTAGAATTCTGTCATATTTTCCAATCTACTAATTTTCGTTTAAAATTCATAGTGTTTCTCTTACAAACTATCTTCTTTCTTTCCTATAAACGCGAATATCGAGCGTTCCAGCCTATGGAATCGATTGAAACTCCATTAAACAATGTAATTTAGTGCAATTCTACGTGTTCAGAACGTTATCAAACGTTCCCCAAAGGTTTCAGGTTGCTGGAATACCGTTGGCGTATGGTTTCCTATAAATTTATTAACTATTTCTTCAATTTTATTACATTACTCATGACAAGCTTCTACCTTTTTCCTTGTTATATTGTTTTAAAAAGCATACTTCTTGTGTTTTTCCAATCTATCAATTTTCGTTTAAAACTCATAGTGTTTCTCTTACAAAATAATCTTCTTATAACTTATCAATTGTTTCTTCAATTTTATTACGTTATTCATGACAATCTTCTACCTCTTTCCATCTTATATCGATTTAAAAAACACCCTTTTCCCCTACGCGTTTTACATTTGCTTCGTTGACGTTCTTCGACAGTGAATTCGAAGTTACACGAAATAGTTTAAACGTTGTAACTGGCCCACGCTCACTACGATCCGCGATCCTCTATTGGTTTCCCACCTAGGCTATCACGTCCCCAAACTTTGGATTGTCAAGTACAATACAATCTACAGGGTATCATCCTCGATCGTTTCAATTATACTCGTGACCTCGATATAGAGCTCGACGAAATTCGTATTTAGTAATATTACGGATCGGCCACGTTGTTCAATTAATTAATAGCCAGTGTACTACCGTCAAGGGCGTAATATCACATACTCTCATTACACCTGACGGCATGAATAATCAGAAACTGGAGTGGTATCATGCTGTATATACATACAGCTAATATTCTCAACCAGCCTAGGGATCGCGTATGTAAATCTCGGGCTTGCACCAACCGTTCCGTGCTGCAGGCACTTTCCCGTGTCCCACACTCGACTTCCGGCAGGACGTCTCCCTCACGACGTTCTAATGAATCGTCTCGGATCGAGCCACTCAAAGGAGTCTCGAAAATCTCCGCGTCGAATGTTTAAATACTCTCTGTCATACCTCGAATCGCTAATGAATCTGTGGATTCGTGTCTATCCGCACAAAGGTTGTCGATGGTATTCCGAGAGAAATTAATTGGGGAATAGGTAAGAGAACGGGTATATTTAAATAGACGGGTTAATTAAAAAGCTCTGAGCGGTTGTAAACGTATATCTAATTAAGCAAATTAAGCGAATGAACACGAGGTAATGAAACAGAGTGAAAATTTGTTCGTAGATTTTTAGATGTTGGTATTTAGGTATTATTCTTATTATGATTAAGGATATTTAGGGCATTTATGACAGATGAAGATTTGCGTGAATGCAAAAATACATCAAATGTATGAGAAAAATAATATGCACTCATTATGATCATAGTTGTTTTATATTCACAACATATTCAGTAATTATAATACACTCTATTGAGTTGCCTGGAAAGTCTATGTGCAACAAAATTATCTATGTAATTATACTAATAAATATTATATGAAAATTCAAATACGCCTTTGAATTTTTCTTAAAAATTGCCATGAACTATCTGGACAACCCAATATTACTACAATGTAAATATAAAACTACTGTAATTGCAATGTAATAATATATACATAATATAAAAATATGAATTTGAATAAACATTCGTAGTCTGCTCATGGGGAACCATAGCTAATAGTAAATAGTTCCCTTCGCTAAATCTATTTTCCTTTGCTTAAACACTATGTTTCCTTTCTGTTTCAGGTGAGTGACGAAACCGTAACCTAGAAGAATCTACTACTGATATTTAACGGAACTTCTCGTCACAGGTATTCATCATAATTGGTCTCTGTTAAAAAAGGAATATTAAGCTCGTGACAATTAGAGATACTGTAATCGTCAAAGCCTTTGACTTCGATCTGTCATAATGATCGAATTCTGGCAACCTAGATATTAATCAGTCTTCAATTAATTATTGCTCGGATGTATTACAAGCAGTTTAGTTTGTAACGATCAATCGTTATCACCAATCAGCAGTTAGCCACAATTGAACGTAATCAACTGTCACTTGGGGTGGTTGATCGATACCTGTAACAGTCAAGCTCACTAGGCAAATAGATTGGCGACAGATCGAGGCAGATTACCTTGCAAGACTATCTGCTTAGGGAAATAATAGAAAATTGATACTTGATACTCAATTGAATGCTGATTTCATTAATTCATTCATTTCAGAAGATTTCGTTCATTCATCCTTTTATTCATTCATTCATTCATTTTCGAAGATTTCATTCATTCATTAATTTCAGAAAATTCCATTCATTGACTTAATCATTTATTCCAGAAGATTTCCTTCATTCATTCATTTTTTAATTTCAGAAGATTCCATTCATTCACTTATTCATTCATTCCAGACGATTCCATTTATTCATTCATTCATTACAGAAGATTCCATTCATTCACTTATTTATTCATTCCAAAAAATGTCATTCATTCATTCTTTCATTTCAGAAGATTTCATTCACTCATTAATTCATTTATATCTTGTCCACTCCACTTTATAAATATTAGCTCTTGCCATTTATTTTTCCTCAACCTTGACTTATTCTTCTCAATATTAATTTCTCCTTACGATCCTTGAAAAATAGTGTCTCCTGAAAATACTGAAATTCTCCTGCAAAAAATTAATAACTTTCTTAGTGTCGCAATATTTTATAAACCGGAGGAAAACCGTCTGCGTGACTCGTTAGTTTACGGACCACTTGGATCCAATAAACTTCCAGGTGCAACGGACACCTCCCCCAATTAGTTCAGCGAAGTCGAGGTTCTACCCCGTCGTGTCGGAATAAGAATGGAGGGAAGCTATGTAAACCGAACAAAAAGTGTTTTTCTTTTTTTAATGTTTTACCGGTACCTCATTAAGTCCTAGTAAGTTTGCCCGCGGGCGAAATGCTGAGTCGTAAACAGCTCGGCCATTGGTTCGGCTTTGGTATCTTCGAATAAACGTTGGGATAACGAGGTTCCCATAATGTTTCCTAACGAGCAAACGATAGTTTCGGATCTTCGCCAGGAAACGATAGTGCTTTTAACAGCGGCGATAGGTTGCTCGCATTAGCTTCAGCTTGGACTTCACTGGAAAAGCTTAGTGCCGCAAATAACCATTAACGGATGAAATCGAGACGCTCTGATTACCCAGTCACATTAATTAGATGGCTGAATCGATACCAGCTCGGATTCAATTACAGTTTATTATCAGTGTAACAGAGCTTTGGAGATAAATATATATTGAATTGCGAAAGCAAGAGGTCGTTACAAAGTTTATTGTTGTACGTTTTGCTGAGTTTGGTATTCTTTGATAGGATAGATTGGGGGCTGGGTCAATTATGATAGGGAAATGTTAATGAATGGCTTAATTGGATTCTTTTTATTCATTAATTCATTTCAGAATATTTCATTCATTCATTAATTCCAGAAGATTCCATTCATTCACTTAATCATTCATTCATTCATTTATTTCAGAAGATTTCATTTATTCATTCCAGAAGATTTTATTTATTCATTTATTCATTCATTCATTCATTTCAGAAGATTCAACTCATTCTTTTATTCCAGAATTCGTTCATTAATTTATAATTCCAAAAAATTTCATTCATCCTCAATTAAAGAAGGTACCATTCAACTACTTATTTTATTCACTTTTATCGACTTTCACCTTCAGCTTTCCAAACCATCCAGTCATCCATTATCCCTGTTACTAATTTCCCCGCGCCGCAAGTTTTACGATACCTTTCCAGTTTCGCTTTTGGAAAATATTACACCATCCCTGAGCGTGTCTCCTCGAAGGCGTCCGTACCTGACGAAGATGCGTCATATCCATAAAAATATCTGTCTCCTAGCCGTGTGTTCGCCGATATCGGCGTTACGTGTGCGATTTATCGGACTCCCACGGCGTTAAATCTACCTTGGGATAAATCAGCCTTCATTTCGCCCCCGCGTTCCCTATAAATTTCCCGTGCGAAAATGTAGCTGCATTCTCTCGTGGCGACTAAATAAAACAAAGACGAGCGTTGTTGGGTAAGGGAAGAAAATATAAGTATAGACGGGACGGTAATGCCGCGTCGGTTTCCCTGGGAATACGCATGCATCAACTGCATGGTCGCCAACTCGTAATGGAGTGCGTCTGATCCACCTCCACGTAAGAGAGGGAGAGGAAAATGGAGTCAGAGTGATATTTTCTAAGAAATAAGAGAACAGTGCACGGAACCATTTGCATTCGAGGCATCTTTTTTCTGGTATCTACTAGCAACTCGAGATGATTTCTAAGCATTCTTTGCCATAATTACTTCTACTGAATTCTTCTATTGAATTCTAAGCTCATATTCACTACTTCTATTGAATATTAGTAGTCAATATGAGCTTAGAAATCAATAGAAGCATGTGAGTTAAGTAGTTAATGTGAGCCTAGAATTCAATAGAAGTAGTCAACATGAGCTCAGAATTAAATAGAAGTAGTCAATCTGATCTTAAAATTCACTACTTCTATTGAATTCTAAGCTCACATTGACTACTTCTATTGAGAGACGCAGATTTATATTTCAATTTTCTAATAATAATAATACTTTATTTTGTAGGTAACAATTTTCAAAATATTTTCGTATCTATCACTATTTATTATACTATTCATCATGTACTTAAAGTATTATTCAAAAAAGTGTAAAATCTTCTCCAGTTTTGTGAATCGTAAAGCGTCGTTTTCTGTGCTGCGGATTGTATCTATAGAAACGCTTTAAAAGTTTAAGAATATGCAAATCTGTCGCGTGTCTGACATAGTCTCGGAAGTCTGCAGTCAGACCTACTTAGTTTCGGATACACACAGTCGAGAAAACAGTGTCGCTTTATTTACATTGCACGGAAGTTCTCCACGTGGCTTGTATAATTAATGGCCCACTTGCAGCGAAGATAAATCTTGGCAAATTAACAAGCTTGATAACTCCCAGCTGGGGGATGTTGAATGTTTTTACTTTCGGTGACGAGTGTGCTCTTTAACTCCCTCTGAGACGCACGGCATTAAGGAAAACTACCTTACGCGCGCGCAAGCGTGAAATTTGAAGGATTAGGTGCGTTTACATTTGGCAAATATCAGTAATCGTACTTCGCTAACTAGCAAAGGACCGTAATTGGAACCTAGGATTCGAAACAAAATTTTCGTAGGGAGCGAAACGTTGATTGCACCTTGTAACAGTCTTGGGTAGTTTATCTTGTAAATAGAATTTTTCTTATTATACCGTGGACACTAATTTTTAACTATGAATTTTTCTTTTAGAAATAATAGATGATAGTGTTGTTTTTATTAATATTAATAAGACTACACAAATGCTTTGAATTTTTCTTTTAGAAATGATAAAAGATACTGTTGATCTTATCAATATTAATAAGACTAACAAAAGCTTTGAATTTTTCTTATTACACTGTGGACATGTATTTTTTTAAATATGAATTTTTCTTTTAGAAATGATAAAAGATACTGTTGATTTTATCAATATTTATAAGACTACATAAATGCTTTGAATTTTTCTTTTAGAGATAATAGAAGATACTGTTGCTCTTATCAATATTAATAAGACTACAAAAATGCTTCGAATTTATTTTTAATTTTATTAGAATTGCTTGGGTACTTCCTAATCTAATTTTGAAATCTAGGAAATGCATTCCAGTTGTAATTTCTAAACTGATTCATTTTAATACTAACAAGTTGCATTGCAATGCAAATGATCGCCAATATTCGTCATGCGATATATTATTTCACTAAAATTACTAACTAGTAAATCTACAGCCACATTTATCGTTAATTATTACTTCATTATCTGTCTCTCATGCAGTTAATAGTTTTCTATTAATATTCAATATTAATTTTGCTTACAAATTAGGAGTCACTGCAAATCAATTTACAATCTCGTAATTATAGATATATTATTTATGTAGTGTTTATAATCGTTTAACATTGCAAAGTTTGCGTTCCAGTTGAGAAAATGGCTTTCTTGCGTAGAAATGTTAAAAGGGCCAATAAATTAATCTATACAAAGTTCCAATTAAAAGTACGTAGAAACCAAAGTTTGTAGCCAAGTTTACAGTTTCCGAACTTCCTTGAAGTCATTTTTGAACGGAAGGCAAACGGTCACGGTACAACTTGTTTAATCTTTAATCACACGTAGAAAATTCTCTTGCTTCCAGCAGTAATGGAAGCAAAATTAGAAGTACAAGACTTTATTTATCGTATCTAGGACCTTGTTCTTTAATAAAACACAAATCAGTTGGGATAGTGCAGTAGATACGTAGGTGACATAATTTTTTAGGTTTAATTGCACTTGTCACCACTTAAAATTTATATTCGAAACTATTTATGTTTTATTCAAAGAAACTAAGGTCCTGAAGCCTTCCTTGGAGAATTCTTTATTAAAGTAAGGGAAGTAAAATAATTCATTTTGAAGGTGGAGTGTTCAAAAAAGAAATCCAAAGAGAATTCATGAATGTCCAACAGTTTCGAAATAACATTCCAACATTTTAGTATTTTCTACAAGAATTAATCCACCAATAAACGCGTTAAATATTCTTTATTAAAATAAG
>NC_071981.1:5709341-5747518 GCF_026283585.1 Hylaeus volcanicus | reverse complement strand
AAATTATACAGTGTCCAATAGTTTCGAAATAACATTCCAACCTTTTAGTATTTTCCACAAGAATTAATCCACCAATAAACGCATTAAAAATCATAAAAGACTGATTCCAATCGCTTGTAATTAATGACGAACTGCGCACTTTGCGTTCATCGGTAGTATCGCGACCATACTTTGAAGCTGCGGTTAAGTGTGTCCCGCAATTACATCGATCGTTCCATTATATTCCGACCGCGAGCCGAAGTTTACAGAATCACCAGCCCAATACACACCCGATTGTCATGTATCGAGTTACACCGTCGCTGGTGAAATTACACCGCGGTCCAGTTTACGTTTGGACTCGGTTTGGCTTTAACCGGCTTTATCTGGCTGCCGTTGCACTTTAGAGCCATCTCGGCCACGGTTCTGTAACAAAGTGCTCACAAAGTGAACCAGAAGTATTGATGAACGGCGGCCAACGTCCAACAAATTCCGTCCGACGAAAGTATTCCACGCCGACGTTCCCCTGGTGCGCCGCAACCGTTGCTCCGAAACGAAACTTTCATGCAGGGGCTGCATTATAGGTTCAGCCTCGCCAAAAATAGGCGATCATTTAAACTATTTTCACCTGTATCCCTAAAAAAGTTTGCTTCGAAACTATTTGAAACTATATTATTAAGCATAGAAAACAATTCTGTAACTGGCACTTTATAAACATTCATGAATCCAGATTCATTCATCCAGATTTATTTTCCTTAATATTTTGAACTCTGTGGAAACTCTAATTGCTAATGAAATTTACAAAAATACTTTTTCAAAATGGCATATATACAGTCAGTCCCATAAATATTCGTACCCTCTATATTTAATCTATAAATCTGTCTAATGTAAATAATAGGCTTTCTGTTTGCAAGTCAATTTTCCATTATAAATATGTACTTGAATAAACTTTCCACATGTATATATTTATAATTACAATTCATAATTAAACATGGTAACATGGAAACTATAAAAAAAAATATGATCCATTCTCTCTAGTAAAAACTCCAGTAAAAAATCACTTGAATTCCGTGGTCTGAATTTGATCCTGTTTCCATGTGAAAGAAAGTTTCACGGTTGCCAGGAATCGACAGCGGAAAATTGCTTCGCGACAGTGTTCCAGCTCCCCTCCGCTTCTCAACCATGCCTGGGCTAAGAATACAAGAAAGTTTCGAGATAATTGACATCCAAGTTGCGAGACGAGGCGAGAGGATGCGACTCGCATAATGCAAACGCCGTACAATACGTCCTTCCGCGAGGCTTTTACGATTTACGATTGACTTTTCAAATCTCGAAAATTGGCGCGTCGCGAAACGTGGCCGAACTTCGAACGAATGTTATTTCAAAATTCCTTGGGATTCGCGGGGTAAATAATGTTAATCCTAACGCGAGAGGAAAGGCCGGCGAAGATTCTGTTTGAACTTATGCGAGTTATGAGAAAAGTTTATTGCGGAATGGTGAAGAAGGGGAGTTATACATTTACTGTGTAATAAGTATTCGTACAGCAACCAATTTAAAATGAAATTAATAAGAAAAGTTAATTTACGCAAAGTCTACTCTAAAAATATGAAAGAATGTTGGTTAATTATTTTTTCCTCTAAAATTTATTAATAAAATAAGTACATGAAGTTTAATTTTGAATTGGTTTCTGTACGAATACTTATTACACTGACTGTATTTATTTATTTATTCCTTTTATGGGTATCTTGCTTTCTGTGAAATAACACAAGGAATGTATCGGTAACTAACCAAACAAATTATTATTGTTGTTAATTTGGGTATTATAAAATCAAAAGGTGCATCTACAGTCAGTGCCATAACTATTTATTTGTATACTAACCAAACAAATTAATATTGTTGCTATTTTGGGTATTATAAAATCTAAAGGTGTATCTACAGTCAGTGCCATAACTATTTATTTGTACACTATATTTATTGAAGAAATTTGTAACATTTAAATGAATGCTTCATGTTTCCTATTCCAATAAGAACTGACATTAGGAGTAATATTACTGTTTAAGGCATTTTTTTATTGCGATAAACGTTACACAAAAATGGCAAATAATTATGCTCTTTCGTTTAAACAATTCTAAAAATGTAATACTCAATTTTGTAGGGAGAATTTATGTTTACATAGAAGAAAGACATGTCTTTAAAGTAAATTTAAATCCCTATTGATTTCAGATGAAAACTGTGGCCTCCAGAATATACACAAAACAGCTCCTTTGATCGTGACCTTCGATGGGTGCCATATCTTCCATATTTTCCGAGGAAATACTTCCAAAAAATTACAACATTTACTTGAATATTTGTACAAAATGTTCTCAAAGTTTCAGTAAATCATATACATTCCTTTCTTGCTAAGAAAATTCAAATCACTAAAAAAAAAGTAGTCCCAAACCTATTTCACCCCTTAAGTAGGTCGTCCTTTCCTACTGTACATCTATCCGTTCAATCTTCCCTCGCGATATCCAGTTTCATTCTTTATGTATACCTTACGGATTCTTCAGAGTGTCCTGCCAAAGGAATGGCGCGTTTGATCGTCGCGAATCCGAAGGTGAAGGCATCCTTCGACGGCGGAAATCGTTTCACGGCAACTTTCGTGACCTCCCAGCAAAAGCAAACACCGCTCTCTCCGACATTCTTTCGGCATCGCCGGAAGTTTCCCTCTCTAGCGAGCTCGCGAAACTATTCACCAAAAATACTTCTACTCGCAACGTCAAGTGGCCGGGGCTATTCGTCGGCCCATCGACGGTCGTTCGCAACTCGCCCGAGTTACCGCGAAACGCCCGAAAAACTTTCACTGATCCCAACAACGACGGCGAACGTAGCCGCTTTTATTTTCGAGCACCATCGTCGCAAATCAGAAAGTTAAGCCAACTAGAAGCAACCCGCTGGTCTGAGCACCGTTGAAGATCCCCTCGAAAGCCGGTTTACGGTTTTCTGTTGGGAGAACACTGCAACCTTCCTACATTCCATTCTCAAGTTTGCTTTTCGCCACCTGAGCTACCCCTCTTCCGCCACCCCCGGTCCCTCTACCTTCTGTTGTGGAAGCCGTGCACTCCCCGGAACTTTCACGACAACTTTGTTCGTTTTTCAATTAAGAAGCCAAAGTTCGTAATTGCTTCGGGTGGAGTCCGGGAATGGATTAGTCTTGATTTCCTGTTATTGGCGCTTTGATACTTTAAACTTTCGGAAGCATGGTGGCGCGCCGTTTGGATTAATGTTCTTGGCAGTATTTTGAAAGCCAAATACTGCGGAAAAAGTTTCAATGGAATCCTTTCTGGTCTCGTATTTTTTAAATTAAACTTTGATTCCATTGTTAGCTAAAATGAAGGTAAATGGGTACTTGGAGTCTAGATTAAAGTAATTTAGGACTGTATAATAATTGGTTTCTTTAATCGAGTACTATAATTGGGTGCAAAACTGGGACTGTTCTCCGGTGGCACGTAGGATTATTTATTTAGAATTTTATTTTCGCAAGAATATGGTTGTAGAAGTCTAGAAAATCTTATTTCCTTTATTTTATACAGAATTATGAAGTAATTGCAGTTTTTAGTGTCATACATTATAAGAGTCTAGCGTGAATTAAATATAACAGAAAAATTTATATTTATTTTAAATGGAAACAAATTCTTTAAATTCAATAACATTTCCAATCTATGCTTGTTTGTTTTTATTTTCACATAAATAGGCTTGTTGAAGTCTGGAGAATCTTATTTCCTTTATTTTATACAGAAAAAGAAAATCATAAAATAATTGCAATTTTCAATGTCATATAAGAACTTTCTAACGTGAATGAAATATTACAGAAACATTTATATTTATTTTAGAAGGAAACAAATTCTCTAAATTCAATAACACTTGCAATCCACGCTTGTTTGGCAATTTCTACAAGTCCAGACATCAAAATAACAAGCAACGCACCCTCCACTTGTAATATTCCAAAGCGCCATATATTCAGAAGATATTATCGCCCAATACACGAACTCCCCAAGAAATGGTAGGTTTCGCATAGGTGTAACCCGGATCTAGTCAGCGAATAATCGATTCGCTCGTGCCTGACTGCACTCGGACCCCCCAGGAGTGAGTAACGAGAACAATATCGCGGTAGCTCGAACTTTCGATTGATTGCCATGCTCCAATTTTCGTGGAACCAACAGTTTCCACCAAATTTGAACGAGACACCCGAACTTCGTGGGATCGCGAGTATCGATGCAAAGTAACCTCCCCAAAAGTTCATAAATCGCCTCCAACCGTCGTGGAATCGAGTCCGTGCGACCGAAACACTCGACTGCATTCTGTGAATGCGCTCAGAACGAACTTCGGGATTTTGATTGGAATTCGGCGCAACTTTAACTAAACAAACGTGACAGCTCATAATTCCTGCGTCGTGTTCGAACCGTTCGGTTGAATGGGGACACGTTGGCGTGGCTTTGAATTCTCTTCGACATGGTTTCTGTTGGCCATGTTTGTGCTGGAATAAGACGGCCATCCTATTCGAGTTTAATGAACGCGAGGTCGGCAGGTTTTAAACGGTTTTCTGGAAGAGACTTTGGGATTTTATTTTTCAAAAAGATTATACGTACTGTGAGCGTAATCATGATGGATGTATTATTATTGGACTGCGTAGTATTATTATTAGACAAAAATTGAACTCACGTAAGAATTCATTTTACCCTGAAAATATTAAAACGCAAACTTTACTTTCAATATTTTTTTATATTATTGCATACTGTGTGCATTTTGTAGTTTCTTATATATTCAAATTTCCTAGAAATCCATAAAAAGCAGTCTAATTATTATAAATTATATGAACGGGGTATCTTTGTGATTTACTACGAAATAAATAAATTTACTCGTCCCATCGAGCCTATTTTGGAAGATTCTTCGTGATAAATTATTTTATTTAACACGGTTATGTTCATAGAAATTTGTATTATTATTTACATTCGCGGTTGGGAATGCTCCAATGTACAGTTTTTAAAATTTACTCCATTGTGCGATTAAAAGGAGATTTTCTGAGTGAAGTAAAAGTCGAGGTTCATTAAGGCTCCGTCAATAACACGTGGCAGGATTTAAACAACAATCGAAAGGAACAATGCTTTTATTCAGACCGGCATTGGTGTGTGCATGCTTTGTTATGTTTTTCTTAAGCATGCATGCTTTATTATCCGGGACAATAATCAATAACAATGGAGCATCATGTGAGCAAACACTAAATGATTACCATAAAGGTTAACTTAAGAAAGATTAAATTTTCCTCGTAAATAAATTAAATCTTCACGTCTACATACACACTAATCCCAGCACATTCTTCATTAAACAGATAACATTTTCAACATTTACAACACATCGAACGAACAAGAATCGAAACTTCTCCTCAATACTTGTCATCAACCTTGACATAAAAATAAAAATGCAAATTGTAACCCTTCAGACTCCAGTGGCGTCTCTAAGGCACGATATGTAATTTAACCCTTTGCACTCGAGAGGTGATTCTCAGTCACCATTAGGTTTCACGCAGTAAATCTACAGTACCTAATGTTTCTTTAGGTTTAATTTCTTTCGAGCTTGAAGTGTCAATAAAAAGATTGTCGGCGAGGTAAAGGTGACCTTATTCTCAAATCTAGATAGCTTAGAATTCATAGCAATAGAACGCTAAGAAACATCTCGAGTTGTGGCAGAAAAGAAGGCTTCGAGTGTAAAGGGTTAAATGTGATTCTCTGAACGTGCAATTTCGTTTTTACTTCACACGAGCCATGAATGTTCCTAGATGTTTCTTCTTGAAGTAGAATTTTTGGTTTCACAGACAATTTATTATAAAAATGAACCGGAGTTGATTTTATAGAAAACTCCCTCGAGGTCAAGGGTTAATAGTTACACGCTCGGTAGATGGAGAAAACGATGCCCTTGAGAACGCTTTTTGTTAGAAGTCGATATCTCAAACGGTTCCGGAGATAGAAGGGTTTAAAGAATGCCATTCAAGTGGTTGAAAATATTGAAACGACGCGTGAGTCACGTGACCACGAAGTGCGTACGCGCTACTACTCAGCGGTAGTAAACAAACAAAAAAAAAACGCTGACTCGGCGCGTGCCAATGATCAGCGCACACGTGACGCGCTTGGGGTAGGTCAGCGCGTGGGGGCGAGAGAGAGGTCCGAGCGTGGGAAAGAGAGATTCGAGTGTGCGAGAGAGAGCGGGACAGTCGAACACCAAAAAACTGTGCCTCCTTTCTGACGACGATATCTTTGGAACGGAAAATCGGATCGAGGTAAATGAAAAAGCATCTCAAAGGGGAGACTCCAACACTTCCGATGGCTGTTTAGTAGTTAAGATAGCGATTATACTTCTGGAATTACAGGGGTTCAAAGTTTTGACAATTTTAATACGGATTATTAAAAATTATATCTTATACCACAACGAATTGGTGAATCATATAAGTAGATAATTTTATTCGTAGTGATTATTTTTATTCGCTTTGGTGGTGCTGAGAAGTATTACTTCCTTATATTTTGTTTAATTAATGATGCAGATACGGTTTCAAAAGTTTGGGCAGTTTTAATACGGATTACTAGAAGTTCTGCTTATTTCACAACGAATTGGTGAATCATATGGATAATTTTATTCGTAGTGATTATTTGTATTCGCTACGGTGCTGCTGAGAAGTATTGGGTTCTCCCAAAAGTTTCTTTCGTGAGTTGCATTGAATTATTTTCTGTGGCAGTGTTTATATAAATCGACAATCTAATTTCTTAGACATTGATGCTGTAACAGTAATGAAGTGTTACATCCGGCCCTGCCGGTGTCCCTTTTCATCGACCTCGCATTGCGAGTAGTTAAGATCAGATACTTTTAGGAATGCGCTTGACATACGATTCGGAAACCGTTTCTCGGGAACCGAATCGTGGTATCTGCGAATCAGCGAAATAGGCGTCAGCACTCAACGCCAGCACATCCGCTGAACTTGGGACCCCTCCCGATTTCAACGGATGCAAAAACGAAGGTTCTCGAACGCGGCTCGTGCCATGCGAGGATCAGCTAGTATATAAACCCGTGGACACGCCCCACGGTGGCTCTTTTTTTATTCCGCTGTCAGTACGTTATCATCGTGGTGATTACCGAAATCTTGTAGTCGCGGACAGGTTAACTTCACGCGTTGTCGTTACCTACGAAAGTCCGACGTATAATCGGTTAAGATCACATCGAACCTTTATCATCAATCGAACACCCACTCAGCGTCGCGCTTTAATCATCAAATACTAAATTATTGTAGTCACGGATAGAGTAATCGTACGCGCGCCGCGTCGTTACCGAGGAAAGTCCGTTGTTAATTAGTAGAGACCCGTGTCGCGAGTGATAGTTGCCGACAAACAGATCCTTGCAACAGCACAGCCCTGGGACCACAACAGATAGCTGGTACAACCAAACTGTAAGACCGACAAGCGGTAACGTACCTACATAATTGTATACTTGATTTCCCAAAACCGATATTGTAATATAAACTCGTTATTTTGTAACAATACATATTCATTTATATATTTAAATGCTAAACCTTGAAAACAATCATTGCAATCCCGAATTGCTCTTTCCCGTTAGCGAATACAGTTAAGGTGAGCTTTAGCTCTTTAATTGAAGACGAAGATCCCAAGAAAGAGTCACAGATAAGCTGGGACGTAACAAAGCGTTAAAATACTATTTATAAAATAAAACATAAAATATTGTGTATATATTAATTATTAATAAAACGAAAGAAACTTTTGGGACAACCTAATATTATTTCCTAATATTTTGTTTAATTATTGATCCAGATACGGTTTCAATTATGATTTTTGTACATTCTGTATAAACTTGGTCTTTCAAAATGTTTCATAAATACATAAATACCAGAACGAAGACTCAACCGATTCCAAACAAATTTATGGAAACGAACGTTCCCTGACATCTGAACGCGTCAGGGACGCAATCCAGCCGACGATCATCGTCGATCGATCCGTCATAAATTCCACCGAACGCTAAAACGCGTTAGATCGGTGAGAATCTGTGACGTGGCTCGAATGAATCCGCACGTTTCAATCGAACGGTTCGACCAATAACCGCGAAACGTATTCATGTTTCTGTAATTAACCTGTGATCGATGCTCGGAGTGCGAGATGCTTGCGGATCGTAATTACAGAGAGTGCTGATTATTACGAACAATTCTGTCTCGCTCGGTGTGTTCACTATCGCGCGCTGGCAGAGTAATTACAATAATCTGCGCGCACTTCCAGCCGCCGTGGCCGCGACGACGCGAGAAATGTGGAATAAATTGTGAGGTTGAAGTTCACCTTGAAACGAAGAAGAAGAAGACGTAAAAGTGTTTGGACTGCGATGGAGAACCGTTCGAACACTTGTTGTAACGTAGGTAGTTGTCGAGGGACAGAAATATGTAGTTTGGATAACTTTTATCGTAAATAACTTCCTAACGAACAAGTTTAGGGCGTAAATACATTTTTGATGACACAGGTCGATGTAGTTTCTGGTGCTCTACAAAAAAGTATTAACATACTTGTGTCCTAAACTTGTTCGTTAGGAAGTTATTGACAGAAATATGTAGTTTGGATAAATTTTACCATTGATAATTTCCTAACGAACAAGTTTAGGGCGTAAGTATATTTTTGACGACACAAGTCGATGTAGTTTCTTGTGCTCTAGAAAAAAGTATTAACATAATTGTGCCCTAAACTTATTCGTTAGGAAGTTATTGACAGAAATAGTGCGGATGACTTTTACCTTCATTAACTTCCTAACAAACAAGTTTAGGGCACAAGTATGTTAATACTTTTTTGTAGAGCACAAGAAATTACATCGATCTATGGCATTAAAAATATAGGTTTCGATTTTAAAATGAAGTGCAGTTGCATGTTTCTGATACATCGATGCACAAAAGTACATAAAATTAGTTGCATGTGATGCGCTATTTGAAACCATTTAACTTTCACTAACATTTTTTTCTATGCCCAACCATTTAGAAGTTACAGCCTGTTCCAGTTGCGTGGAACACCAAGTATTATACAGGGTGTCCCAAAAATGTTGGAGGTCCTTGAAAGGAGTGACTCAAAGAGTTGATTCTGACAACTTTTTCCTTTAACCTCCATCATTTTTGGGACGCCCTGTATTTATCGGACTTTCAGTATCAATAAAATTCCCCAAGGCTTCCAAATATGCGATGAAGCGGAACGAGCTCGAAACTAATAGTATTATTTCTTTCGAAGTTTCGACTGATGCCTCCGGTCTCTCCAATGGCAACTCGAGTTCGCGTAACATTAATTCCAAAGCAGCACTTACCTGTTGCCAGCGTTCCTTTCAGGAGTACATGCAGCATAGCTCCTTTTCGTTACCAGATCTTTCAGAGCAGCGAAATCTCCTCAGTTTCCTTCCTTTGCCGCTTTGAAATTGCGGGAGTCAGATTCGCGAAACATTTGCCCGGTGTAAACAAGACGCTGGAAGGGATTCGCGCAGAAATACGATCTCGGCACGAACCGTACTAGTAATGCCAAATTAATGAAACATGAGGAGGAATGAAATTTCATAGCGAACACCTTCCATAATGTATAACGTTTCCGGGCTCCTTAGAGCGCATTCGGAACGGGACTACCGTATAGTCGAGCATTCGCGCTCATTGGTCGTGTTAACTACGGAGAGCATTAATCTGACAATCTCCGTGTGCAAATAAGAATTGAGAATATATTTTGAAATTTACAACCGGTAAAACGCGAAATATCTGCGTGGAATGTCCTTGGTAATTTATTGGTGGAATTTATTGCTGGTGAGATTAGGTGGGCACACATGAGATTGAATTTATTTTGTATTTAATTCTGATTAATTAATGTTGACAATGGTTGTTTGATATTTGACTTTATTTATTGGTTTGATTTAAGGGAAGGTGGAGGAATAGACTCTTGGTTCTCAGATTCAATTGGTATCAGATTACTTGAATATTCTCTAGAGTTTCGTGTACTATCGCTTTAGTATTTCGGTGCTTTTTAATATTACTTTCAGGAAGTTGTTGCTCTATATAAATTTGAATATACATGCTTCATCCGTTCACTTGTCTAATTTCTGATTTTCGAGTACTATCGCCTTATTATTACGTTGCTTTTTATGAATATTAATTTCAGGAAGTTGTTGCTCTATATAAATTTGAATATACATGCTTCATCAGTTCACTTGTCTAATTTCTGAGTTTCGAGTACCATCATTTTATTATTTTGTTACTTTTTAGTATTAATTTCAGTGATCTGTTCTTATATATAAATTTGAATATATATGCACCATCAGTTCACTAAATTCCCATTGCATTTCAAGCTCACTATCGAACTCGCAAATTTAAATTAATAATAACACTATTAATTTCAGATATTCATACAGAAGATAGAATTTATGGAAACAATACACAAATGGAAAGAATTGTGGATTACTCAAACAAACATACACTAACAAGTCAATTATCATCCCCGATGCATCTCAGCCCCACTATCAGTCTACTCCTTTATTACTTCCTTATTTTTTAGTATTAATTTCAGTGATCTGTTCTTCTATATAAATTTCAATATATAATTCAATATATCACCATCAGTTCACTTAATTCTTTTATACTTTCCTTTAATACTTTTTAGTATCAATTTCAATGATCTGTTCTTCTATATAAATTTCAATATTCATTCACAATCAGTTCACTTAATTCCCATTGCATTTCAAGCTCCCTATCATAACACACAAATTCAAATCAACACTATTCATTTCAGATATCCATACAGAGGATAGAATTTATAGAACCAGTACACGAATGAAAAGTCGTATAGACTCAAAGCAAACATACTTTAACAAGTCATTTATCACTCCGAATGGATCTCTGTCCCACCATTAATCTACACTAACAACATGCAAATACCAACAGCATAACACCAAAACCGTGTTAACCACAATCCTTCCCTAAACACGAAGATTCATGGAAATCAACTGAAGGTAAACAAAAAATATCAGAAAATCGCATCACCATAGAAAATCAACCACCATTCCAAATTTCCACCAGCGAATGATCGTCAGAAGCTCGCTTTGGTCGTTAAGGAAGCTGCCTTGACTCACCCACGCCTCCCCTAACTCCCGATTCCTCGAGCAAGACCACGAAGTCGAGCGTCCAGAAGCGGACTAACGAGTCCAGTGGCGAACAAGTTTATCATACGCCAGAAACGACGTAGCGTCCCCGTTTTATCGGCTCGCTACCGTGAGTAAATTTACGGCCACGGATTGCTTTCCGAAATCCATGCCCCGCGAGATAGAGGAATGCATTCGTTAACCGTGCATCCGTAGACGCAGCTGTAACGCGCGCGTGTGGAATAAATCACGGGACGTTCCCTCCGTTTCCTTTCGCCGTAAATTAATAGGTAGGACATCCGTTAAGAATTCCGCGGGTACGATTAGTTCACGGCGAGGAAATTAAAGGCGGAGCTGTTTCCCGATTTAATCGATATTCGGGACAGCTACGAAGAACGTGACTGGTTCGTTATCGTCGAGATTTTTCGGGATATTTGAATTCTTTAATTTTCTCTCGGACTTCGATTGGATCGAGGGAGGAAGGGAGTGGAGGAGATGGGCGAGGGCTCGGCCCGAAATGTTTGGTAGAAAGGGCTCAGGTTGGAATTAAAGGGATTCGCAAAAGGGGCTTCGGGACTTTGGTTTTTAATTAAACGCAAGTGGTATGGAATTTATCTCGTTTTTATTTCATTTGAAATTGAAGAAGGGACGATTAAAATTGAACGTGAAGGATGATGTCGTTTGAGTGCTGCGTATTTTTGTTAGTAGAAAAAGGAAGTCCTGAACCCTTTACAGTTTTTAGGGGTGGGAAGAAGGAAATACAGTCAGTATAATAAGTACACTTATGTAATAAGTTACACGTTTAAAAGCAATTTTTAAGATATGATACGAAGGGAAATTTTAATTGAAATTAAAATGCTTATGGGTACCAAAAATTTATTGAATCGAAGCTTAATGTAATTTACAGTCAGTGTATTAAGTATTCGTACAGAAACCAATTCAAAATGAAACTTCATGTACTTATTTTATTAATAAATTTCAGGGGAAGAAATAATTAACCAACATTAAAAATTAAAATGCTTATGGATGCCAAAAATGTATTGAATCGAAGATTAATATAATTTACAGTCAGTGTAATAAGTATTCGTACAGAAACCAATTCAAAATAAAACTTCATGCACTTATGCTATTAATAAATTTTAGGGGAAGAAATAATTAACCAACATTAAAAATTAAAATGCTTATGGATGCCAAAAATGTATCGAATCGAAGCTTGATATAATTTACAGTCAGTGTAATAAGTATTCATACAGAAAGCAATTCAAAATAAAACTTCATGTATGTTCACAAAAAGGTGAATAAATATTTGAAATTTACAGTAACCTATTTGAAAAGAATAATTATCTTTTAAAGAAAAATGAATGTGTTTGGAAAACGAATTGTGTCGAAAACAAATATGATCGATTCTGGGTTTGCTTATTGCGTATAAAAGAAAAAGAAAATAAAACAAATGTCCTCTTGTTAAAGTAAATTCAAATTACAATATAGCTATGTTCACAAAAAGATGAATAAATATTTGGAATTTAAAGTAACCTATTTGAAAAGAATAATTATCTTTTAAAGAAAAATAAATGTGTTTGGACAACGCACTGAGGAACCTAGTATTAAATATGGAAAGAGTGATATTAAGTTAGCTTTAACGTTTTCCGACTTTGAATATAAAATTTAATATAATTCTAAAATTTCTCCGCCTGGAGAACATTTTATATTCATTCTTTTTCATGTTACTTCCACTGTTCTTCAGTAATAAAAACTTTACAATGGAAGCAGAATCTGGAAACGTTAGAGACGATTCTATTATCCCTGTCTGATCAGTAATAGACCCATTCTACTTTAGGAACAGATTCGTTCTACTTCAACTGACCAGAAGCTTGTTATCCGGACTTGCCTATTAGGTTCATCACACCCTAACGTCACTCCTTACATCGAAGATTACCTGAAATCGCCTAACTACTCGAATTCTACCCAACTTTCGCACTTCGCGTTGAAAGAACTCCCGTGAGCTTCCAATTTTGGTAAGAGCTTGAATCTATAAAATCACAGACAGAACGCGCAAGGGAACAAAATATCAAAGTACCATCCCCATCTATTGCGGTACGATAACAGTTGCAACGAATGAAGTTACTCCATCAATAAGTGTAATCGTAAGAACTTCGTTGAACCGAGAAAAGCTGAGGGGGCGAGGGTGAATCGATATCTTCGAGGTCCAATTTCCGTAGAATTGTTTCATTCGGAACAGAAATAACACGTGTTGTCCTAGTGAAAGATTAGGTGCTTTTAGGTGTGCTCTCCGCCCGGCGGGCTATGATTTGTTGCAGTCATCGAAACAAGAAATCTGACAATAAGTTTCTTCGCGGAACAGTCGGAGCAGTTGCTGTACTTCTCACACGATTGAACATTGAGGTGGTTACTCCTCAAGTATTTGCAATTTATTTTAATTTTAGGATTGTTATTATTTGGAATTTTTATTTTTATTTATTAGTGGGAGTGCATTTTTAAGATTATGTTTACAGGTTTGAATGATTAGGTATTTGCTATTTAGTTTAATTTTAGAATTATTAGTATCTGGAATTTTCAGTTTAATTTATTAGTGGGATTGAATTTTTAAGATTATGTTTACAAGTCTGAATGACAAGGTTGTCAATACTACATCGCATCTGATAATGTAGGTTTTGTATAATTTAAATGTTGATGTTATGATTTTTAATTGTGGATACACTATCTCAATATTATGATATTCACTTACTCGTGCTGTAATTATAAATCAAATTCCGTTGATAAATTTGTAATAGTCGAAAGGGGTTTTTTTATACTCTTTAGACTGGAATTATTAACACAACTGCAGTTTGTGTTAATTTATTTGATATATGAATTCTGTAAAAATTAATTACCTGAACTTTACTAGTAGCATTTAACAATAAAAAGAAAGCGAATAATCCTTCGAGGTTGCGAAAATTGTCCTCCTTTGGATAATAATAATCAGCATTAGCATCGTTTTAATATGCACAGCGTTGGGAGTCAATGAGAGCATAAATTTCAACAGAATTTCAACAGATGCCTTTCTCGCTGAAAAAGCAACTCTATTTGAGCGAGATTTCCCTGAAAGCCGTGGAAAATTACTGCGTGGGTCCCTTCGCCATAAATCTGTATATCAACAATGGATATTTTCATTTCGTAAGATGATTACCTCGGCAAGAGTGGCTTCCACCGTTTCGAGGGGAAAAAAATAAGGAAGAAGGATGAAAGGTTAAGAGAATCTTTCTCTCCACGCTTCTTTTAGGAAGATATTTCCATTCCTCTGCGAAGAATGGCCGCCCACTTTTTACACCGCATTGTCGCACCAATGGACTCGCTTTTTCCCTCTGGGGATAGCAGCTGTTCGAACGCTTTCCTTGAACCGCGAAGCAATAACGTTTAATGATTCTATAAATGAATCGAAATATTTACAACGACAGTACTATAAATTACTTGAATATTTTATCTGTTTTGGGTTGCTCGAAACTTGAGTATTATAAAACAATTTTCTTTCTGGTGATCGACTTGACAGCTATATGAACTTGGCACCCGACTTTTCAAAAATTAATTTTTTTTTATAGAAAACGATAGCATTTCGTTAGTACCAGAATGACACCTCCAATAGTTTCGTTTGTACCTCCACCAGTTAATAATTAAAAAAAATTAAAAAAATGGTCAGCACCCGACATCGAGATTTTTAAAATCTGTTTTTTTCCCAATTCTTTAGAATCGTTTGCACCAGTTTGTACCGCTTATCGTTTCGTTTGTACCTCAATAGTTTAAATATTATAATTCAACAGTATCAACAGTAGCTTGTAAAATTTAAACTATTGAGGTACAAACGAAAAGAAAAGCGATTCCGGCGGGTACAAACGATTCTAATGAAACGGGAAAAAAATAGATTTTAAAAATATTGAAAATTAACGAACTTCACTTTTACGCGGATCAACAATTGCTTGTAAAATTTAAATTATTGAGGTTCAAACGAAACGAAAAGCGGTACAAACGGATACAAACGATTCTAAAGAATCGGGAAAATCGATTTAAAAAATCTCGATGTCGGGTGCTGACCATTTTTTGAATTTTTTTGAATTATTAATTGGTGAAGGTACAAACAAAACTATTGGAGGTACAATCAGGTACTAACGAAATACTATTGTTTTGTATAATAAAAAATTAATTTTTGAAAAGTCGGGTGCCAAGTTCACATAGCTCAGCTCGACTTGACTAGCTGGAATGACCTCATCTGATTAAATCTGAACTTCGTTTTGTATATATTTATGATATTAATAACTGGACTTTGGAGCTTTATGGATAATAAAATCTTTGCAACAGAACATACACAGACTGGAAATCTCTGCAAATATTATAATATAAAATTTACTTTCAATATTTGTTAGTAATTCCTTGCACATTCCTAATAAATACATAAAAATCCACAGTCTATGAATCACTATTTCAATTTTCCTACACAAACTGGATCTAAATCAGAACCTATGTCACTCCTCAAATATTACAATATAAAATTTACTTTCAATATTTTTTGATAATTCCTTCCACATTCAAATTTCTAATAAATGCATAAAAATCCGCAGTCTATTAATCACAATTTCAATTTTCAGAACATGTCGCGCGTTATATCGAGTTTCAGTTGAAGGTTCCAAGGATTGATTTCCAAGTGAAAATATCACCCCGAGAAGACAATTCCAGGGCAGCGAATCGCGACGAGTAGACGAGAGTCTGATCTCGCCTCGTCGACTTTATTCGTTCCATTTCCCCCTTGCTCCTGGTTGCGGTCCTCAATCATTTCTTCAAGAATGCGACGAAATTTTCCACCCACAGTTTCCACGTTTCAAAGAGTCTCTACAACCCCGGCGCCGCGCCACCGCATTTCCCGTACACTCGTTACCGTGATGTATCTACCGTTTCGTTTGACGGAGTCGCAACGTTCGTACGATGCCTCGAAGAATGCTAGATTTTTACTCCTTCGAAAGCAACTCCACCGTTGAAAATGTACGCTCCGAAGACGACCGTCGCCATTATTTATCGCGACGTTCCTCACCCCCGATTTTCTCGTCGACTCGAGTACGTACACGCGTTACTTGAAAGTAGCACGCGTGATCTACGATTCTCTTCAACAATCCGAATCCTCGAATCTGCATAGTCAGGAAGAAGAGAGAATATTTGAATCTCGAATCTCGCGCGGTGATCCTTTAGGCTTCTGCTTTCTCTTGAAACTTTCTTCCAATATTAAACGTTTGGGGTTGTGGTTTGGTCCAAGTTAGAAGGGATTTGAGTCAGTTTTAATTCTGAGCGGGTGAATTTTAGTGATTTTTATTTTAGAGTTATTTGCAGGTGCACTGTAGGAAAATAGAGATAATTCAAAAGTAAAATAAAAATGGCAGAGTGGCTGTTTCATAATATTCAATGGCCAACAAAAATTTGTCGTTTAATTCTGAGAGGGTGAAATTGAGAGAGGATGAATTTGTGTTGCTTGCCTAAGACCAATTTTAATTCTGAGATAATTTATTTGGAGATTATTTTGAATTAGTTTATTATTATTGTGATTTTTATTTTACTCTTATTTGCAGTTGCTCTGTAGGAAATTTACAGAAACAATTTAAAGGTAAAATAAAAAAGGCAGGGTGGCTGTCTTGTGCTGCTTGTCTGAGACCAATTTTAATTTTGAGAGGGTGAAATTGAGAAGGGATGAATTTGTGTTGCTTGCCTTAGACCAATTTTAATTCTGAGAGATTATATTTGGAGATTATTTTGAATTAGTTTATTATTATTGTGATTTTTATTTTACTCTTATTTGCAGGTGCTCTGCAGGAAATTTACAGAAACAATTCAAATTTACAGAAACAATCTAAAAGTATAAAATACGAATGGCAAAGTGGCTGTTTCAAAATATTCAAAGGCCAAAAAAATTTTGCCATTTAATGATGTTAAGTATTATTATTCGAGAAAGTTATACTAAATATAAAAAATTATGACTATACCAAGTGTTTCGACACTTAAATTTCAGATTTGTCAAAAAGGGAACGGTTCAGTGACAGAACAGTGAGTTTCTCGATAACGAGGGTGATCATAAATTTTATTCAAATTTTTTTCTTAAGTATTCTTTTGTTTCCCTGCCACGTGTCGTCTGAAGAAACTTTGTGGACCCTCTTAGGAAGGTCTTTCGTCTTCGTATCCTCTAAAGCAGTCAAGCTCCAGCAAGTATAAACGAGGGAATAGATTTCTCATTCGTCGTCCGCGAAGTAAGAGAACTTTGGGGGGATGGTATTGTATAATGAGATCGATGCGAAAAGCTGGAAGAACAATATTGATCGTTGAAACTCGACGACATCTACATCATGGAGGAATTGGGGTAGCGAGGAAAGTTCCCAAAACTCGGATCAATTCACGCCAAAACTAATTTTCTGTCTGTAGAAATAAAATATTTTTGTTAAATAACGGGGCAGCGTGCTTTTAACAATAATTGTACATAAATTAGAATACCAGAGTGTCCTTATCGTGGAATCGAACGAGCTAGTTTGGTCAAGTAACCTTCATAAGGAATTCTTTTAGAATTCTTCACTTTTTTAAACTGTTCATAGCTTGTTTATTTTTTGGCTGAACTATGAAAAAGATAAGACTTTTAAAATTAATACAAAGGGAAATTTTAAATTGAAATGCTTAGGGATACCAAAAATTTATTGAACAAGATGCAATTTTTAAGATATGATACAAAGGGAAATTTTAATTAAAATTAGAATGCTTATAGGTATCAAAAATGTATTGAATCAAACCTTAATATAATTTACAGTCAGTGTAATAAATATTCGTAGAGAAACCAATTCAAAATAGAACTTCATGTATTTATTTTATTAATAAATTTGAAATTAAAGTTTTAATTAAAATTTTAAATTAACTTTTAATGTTAGACTCTCATTTCTTTCCTCATTAATTTTATTTTAAATTAGTTGCAGTACGAATACTTATTACACTGACTGTATATTCTTCAAAGTAATTTCAGAAATCTAACTGATAGTATCTACTGTATTTAAAAAAATACAATTTCAGTAACTATTTACCTTCACTCAAGGTAAATAGTCACCCGAGTCACCAGAGGTTGCCTTGTCACAACAAAACAAATTAGTTTATTTAATTAATCATGACAAGGAATATTCCACCAACCCAAATAATTGATAACCCACTGCACACGCTGTCTTCTTAATATTTGAAGACCAGTCAGACCAGACCTAGTCATTAGTCGTCTAGTGACAAAACAAGACAAAGTGACTGTCTGCATCTCGGCGCTTGGGACTGTTCTCTCGAATTTATTATGCGGAGAGACAGTGGAAAGACTTGCTCTAATAGAAGTCTTATCCGACACTGAAAAGCTTCTCGTTGCAAATCAACGAGAAGAATCTATGACGCGCAAGGCGCTCATAGTAGGTAACTTGAACGCCTCGATCAAGGACACGCTCAACGCTACGTCAATTGACGAATGGTTGTTTGGGAATCAGTTGGACGAGAACTTAAAGACTGCCAAAACTTTGGAGATTTCGTTCAAACATATCAAGGCGGTTAATAAACCAATTAGTTACCCCGCAAACAACTTCAAGGGCCCGCTCCAACAACGCAGCTACAAACAACGGGGTCCATCGTGGGGCGGGCAGAGGAAGCCGTACGTATCGAAGAACTCATTGAGTCTTCGCAAACCCGAGCCGAGGATGACAAGTACTCGCGAAAGAAACGCCAGTAATCCCTGTAAGTGTATTGGCCGATCGTCTAAAACATTTTTACGTTTCTTGGACTAAAATAACTACTGACGACAGAGTCTTGGGCTGGGTCCAAGGGGTAAAAATTTTGTTCGAAACACTGGTAGTTCAAAATTCGGTTCCTCGGGAACCGCATTGGTCACATTTTGAAAGATCTTTAATCAAAGAACAAATCGATAAATTAGTCAATAAAGGGGCTGTGCGGAAGTGCGAACGAACCAAAGGGGAGTTTATATCGCCAATTTTTCTTATTCCAAAACAAGATGGTTCTAGTGCCTTATTCTCAATTTAAAGAGTCTGAATGAATTTATTGATGCAGAGCGCTTTAAATTGGAGAATATGCGAACAGCTCGAGATTTAGTATCTGAGGGGTCGTACATGGCTACACTAGACTTAAAAGACGCGTATTACGTAGTTTCGATTGCTGAATCGTACAAGAAATATCTTCGATTTCTGTTCTGCGGCGAGTGTTTTGAATTCTCGTGCCTGCCGTTCGGCCTCAATATAGCGCCATACGTATTCACAAAAATTATGAAGTCCGTGGTCGCATTTTTAAGAGAACAGGGGTATATGTCCGTTATTTATTTGGATGATCTCTTATTGATTGGTAGTACAATCGAGGAGTGCAAAATCAACGTTGAAATAACGAGTGCATTATTACGCGAGCTGGGATTTATAATCAACATTGAGGAAAGTCAAATTTAGCCATCGAAACGTTGTAAATTCTTAGGATTTATTCTAAATACAGAGAGTATGTTAATCGAGCTTCCCGACAAAAAGAGAGAAAAAAATGCTCGATACGATCACAAAATTTCGCGTAGGTCAGTCGTATTCGATACGCGAGTTTGCATCTTTCATTGGTAGTCTTGGCGATTGTTGCGAAGCCTCGAAATATGGCTGGGCGTATATGAAAGACCTGGAACGAGAAAAGATGTTTGCTCTTCGAGAAAACGGGGATAATTTTGAAGCAATTATGAGGACAACGTCCGAGAAGATCTACTCTGATGGAAATCTCACATTATGGCAATAACGAACCCGATTAAGAATTTCGAATTCAAGATTGAGATTTTTTCGGACGCGTCGTTGTCTGGCTGGGGCGTTTGTTGTAATGGTGAGAAGACCCATGGTTTTTTGAATACGAAAGTACGCGAAAACCATATTAATTATCTCGAGCTTCTCTCGGCCTTTTTTTGGGATTAAGTGTTTTGCGTCTCATTTGAAGGACTGCGATATCTTACTCCGTATTGATTATACCACAGCGATCGCCTATATCAACCGCATGGGCGATATTCAAAAGCGAAAGTTAAGTACGCTCGCGAAAGATATATGGAAATGGTGCGAACAGCGAAATCTTTGGCTTTTCGCATCGTATATTCGATCCGAAGAGAACTCGGTACCGGACGCTGAGTCGAGAAGGTTAGAGGTCGAAACGGAATTTGAGCTATCAAATTCTGCCTTCAATGAGATTACACGAAGTTTTCAAGTTCCCGAGATTGATTTGTTCCCGAGTACAGCGAATACGAAGTGCAAGAAATACGTATCGTGGAAAAAAGATCTTGGCTCAACCGCAGTGGACGCGTTTACAATTGATTGGAAACAATTTTTTTTCTGCGTGTTTCCACCTTTCTCGATTATACTAAAAGTATTGAAAAAAGTACAGCTAGAAAGGGCCAGAAGCATTATAGTTGTTCCCAGTGCCCTTCCCAAGCTTGGTTCCCATTATGCATGTCCATGTTCGAAGAAGAACCGATTTTTTTTTTAGCCGAATATCAATCTTTTGCGCTCTACGAACAGGGAACCTCACCCGCTGTGGCGAAGACTTACCCTGGTGGCCGGAGTTATATCGAGCAAGCGTTTGCGAAGAGAGGAATGCCAAAAGAGGCATGGGACGTCGCAGTTTCCTCGATAACCGCATCATCGTTGCGACAATACGAAACTGGCCTCAAACGCTGGTGGAAATTTTGTGAAAGAGTAAAGCGATTTTGTAAGGGAACCACGAAACATCGGCCTCCTGCACCGAAGTACGAGTCCACCTGGGATCCCAAGATCGTTCTCGATCTGTTTTCGCGCTGGCCGTCAAACAATGAGTTGTCGCTAGAAAAATTGTCATTAAAATTAGTAACATTGCTTGCGCTTGTAACTGGTCACAGACCTCAAACTCTATCGCTCATTGACATCCGCGATATAAATACAAAAGGGAACGTTTTCGAGATAAAGATACCCGGGCGAATAAAGACTTCGGACATAAACAGAAAGCAGCCGACGTTAATTCTGCCGTTTTACCCGGAAAACGAGAATATATATGTAGCGGCCGCGTTGCATCGTATTTAAATAGCTCAAAAAAAGTAAGAGGGACCAAAACGGTTCTATTTATCTCGTTCAGACAGTCCTATAAGACGGTTGGAGCTCAGACCTTGAGTCGTTGAGTGAAATCCGTGTTAAAGATTAGCGGGGTTAACACCGAGGTTTTTTCAGCCTACAGCACTCGTCACGTGGCTACGTCGGCGGCATGTAGGAAAGGCGTAAACATAGAGACTATTAAAAAGACCGCGGGATGGACGAAAAATTCAAAGACGTTTGGCAAATTTTATAATTTAAAAGTAAACGAGTCCAACGATGTTTTCGCGAGAGCGATTTTAGAGTCGTAGACCTTATATGTTGTTGTTACTCTAAAGCCTCTATTAATTACTTAGTTAAAATAAATAACTCTGTCAAAAAACGTTCACCTGCCGTAACTAACTTTCAACATCTACCATGTTGATCTCGAGGAAGAGGCGCGAAATACAGTTATACAATTAAACGAACTTACCTGTAAGTGAAGTTCTATCGTAATTGTATGGAGCGCCTCTTCCGAAGAGATCATACTCCCACCCAAAACCCGTAACTAAGCATTGTTAGTCCCAAAAAATAGTTACGGCAGCACTATGAAGAAATGAGTTGCGGTATACGCGACACGCGCGCCGTGGTGGGTAAAAAAAACTTCTTTTTTACTGTAAATTTGTGGTGACATCGGCATGAGAGGGCGGTACTACCATGTTGATCTCTTCGGAAGAGGCGCTCCATATGTTCCGTACCGACATTTTCAATTTTTATTTCTCTTGATTTCGTCGGCAGGAATGTGTTCGAGATGATTTACCATCCCGAATTCGTTCTAATCGAACACAAACCTAGCCTTTGATGGTAGTTTATTAAATTCATTTTTGAACAAAGATACACATTCCTTCCTTGAAATCAACGTCGTCACGCCACTTTCACCCTGCTGGCAGCGCCGCACCTTGTAAAAAACCTTGTAAATATGTTTAATATGTTTAATATTTTAATATGTTTAGTATTGTAAATATGTTAAGTACGTTGCTTGTTACGAATGAAAGGCGTTAAATCATGTAATGTAACAGCGGCGTATACGTATATACACTCCGGGACAAAAAGATAGCACACTTTAAAATTAACATAATTTTTATTTATTTAACATTACAACCAAGGTTTTGTTTTTATACATTCTTGTAAAATACCTCTATAAACATACACAAATAAAATTGGATTGAATTTCGGCAGTCTATACAATTTTATTAAAAAAAGAAAGAACTGTTAAGGAAATATAGTGGGACAAAATGATAGGACATTTAACTTAAAATTGTGTATAACAATAAATCAACGAATGATATTTAATGCTTAATATCTTATGCCTCCTCTTTTACATTTAATAACAGCGATCATTCTCTTTGGCAAAGATTTATAGAGTTATTTAATAGTTTTTTGCTTTAATTGCTCCCACTCATCTTGAATACACTTTTTTAATTCGGCAATATTTCCAAATTGTCTGCCATTTCCATATACAGCTCGGGCAAGATTTCCCCAACAATTTTCAATAATGTTAAGGTCGGGTGACCTTGCTGGCCAATCAAAAACGCGAATTTTTTCTCGAGAAAAGCATTCTTTTACTACTTTTCCAGTGTGTACTGCGGCATTATCCTGCTGAAAAATAAACTTCTCTCCAGCAATTCTGGTGGCGTAAGTGTTTATTTGTTCCTTAATCATTTCCAAGTACATTTTGCTATTCATTTGTCTAATTATAAATTTGATGTCCATTTTACCATAGTACCCGATACCGCACCAAATCATCACACCACCACCTCCCATTTGCCGACGACTCAAAAACTGTTTCACTTTTCGCATACCGTGAAAATAGTAACTCAGATCATCAGGTCCATCTAAGTTAAAACTCTTTTCATCCGTAAATATTATTCTTCGCCATTTCTTTCGCATATGAATATTCTTTTCCGCAAAGTGTAATTGATTCATCTTACGTTGCACAGTTAACCAAGGTTTTTTCTTCAATTTTCTTCGTGTTATGTATTTGCAGTTTCGTAAAACACGTCTCACATTCTTTATATTAGTGTCTCCACCAACACTTTGAGCTATTTGCCTTGTAGTCATCTTAGAATTTGATGCTGCTCTTAGTATTGCACGTCGTTCCCGGGCATTTAGACTTCGCGGACGTTCAGAACTCTTCTTTTTACCATAATTTTCCGAATTTTCCAAGAAGTTCATTATTACTTTTCGACTTCTATTCATAATTCTTGCTATTTTTGTCACTGCATATTGTTCATTCTTTCAATTTTATTATAGTGTCAATTTCACACGCGTTCAGTCTCTATCCGCGAACCATGTTTACATAATAGTTCGCCTTTTTTGAACAAATATACAACACGAAATAATATCACGGACTTTATTAACTATGTTCCGGGGCTGATGTTCCCAATTTGCGAGCTTCAGTGTAACTGGAAAGCGTAGATTTACTACATGTGCTACCATTTTGTCCCGCTTGCGAACAACAATGATTACATTTTTTGTGTTAGAATCCTGTCGAAGTATATGTTGTGGATGATATTTCGTAAATTGTATGCACAGACATGCTCTGAGTTATCAGTAAAAGAAAATATGTATCTTAATCAGCTTTTAACACAAAATATGGGAAAATATAAGATGTGCCATCTTTTTGTCCCGGAGTGTATATATGTGTAATTGTTGGAAAGATATTATCAATCCAAATATCACGGTTACAGATATCATTGGAAGAAAGACATGTAAATATCCCGCATTTAGGTTAAACCTTTATTTTGCTATTTCTTCTTCATGTACGCTCTGAACACCGAACCCGTAACTCGAAACAGCAGCGTGGTTCGTCCGCGCGCATGTTGTCGCTAGGACGAATCGAGCGGCTTGGTGGGCGCGAGACGCGAGACGCGGTACAACTCGTAAACACCAAATTTTCGCGTGTACCGAGTCGCGAAACTTCGAAGACTTTTTCTATGAACTGGCGACGATCACGTGGTTCTAAGATCCTTTGTCTCCAAAGCTTCTAGAACGTTCCACCGAGTTTACGTGGTCGAGCAAGGCACGAGCCTTCTTCACTTCTTCTCGTACAGTCGCCGTGAGCGCGAGAGTAGTCCGAGCGAATCATTTAAGAGTTAGAGTGCGTTACCCAGTAGTATTTTAATACGAAGTAAGCGGTAAGCAAAACTCGGGTCGTTCGTTAAAATCGGTTTTATATAGTAACTTTATATTTAATTTACTTATTTAGTTTTATTTTCTTCGTTTATTTCCGTTATTAAAGTTTCGCGTTTTTTTAATTGATATTCAGCTTAAAATCATCTACGCGTGTGGTGTGCTTCTTTTTGCAACAGGTATTCAGAGCGAAATCAATATATACATATCCGGTAAGAAGGAAGCAAGACGAACAATTCGAACCATTCAAATTATATTTAGAAAATTTAAAAGAAAGATTTAGTGGTGAGTTGCTCATCTTCAATACAATATTTAAACCATATATGAATTTATCTTGTTGTGATCACTCGGAATATCAAAAATCATATTGATTTCCGAGAGCTTCCCTAATTGGTATTCTCGGGTGGCATTTCTATTTCGTGTCTCATATTATTCCGGAAATTTTATTGTGTTTACATACTATACGAAATTACTGTTGCTGGTTTCTGGAATATCAATAAATGATATAATTCATTTCCGGGGTAACCCTAGTTGATATCCTAGGAACAAATATATATATATATATATTTTCACTGTTTTTCTTCATTAAATATGTATCTATATTTTTGACGATTTCATATGTGTATTTTCTGTATGATTCAATTAAGAATGAAAGTGTGTATTCAAACGAAATTATAATTACAAACACGTTGTCCCGATGAAATCGTTCAAATTACACCATTGTATTATCAAAATCGAATCACGAAATTGTCAATAGAATAAACACTGCAATCCCGTATTTAAAGTAAATTATTTTAATAGTTTATATTAACCGTTCGCATCCGCTAAAATCCCAAATCCTAAATTAAGACCTAGAAGTTCACACATGAGTCAGGGCCCGTACGGGACTGAAGCGACAAAGACCTGACCTTGCCGATAGGCCTTGCCGATAATAGATATATATATTTTACTTGCCTATCGGCAAGGTCAGGTCTTTGTCGCTTCAGTAACGACAATAAATAAAAATCGTCTTCAATAACTTATTTAAGCTGTGACGCAGGAATCTCGTCCCACGTCACACATACAATTACGATAGTTCACTTACAGGTAAGTTCGTTTAATCGTATAATTTTTCACTACAATTTAAAACCCTATAAAATTTAATTTTAATTTTCTACCTAACAATTTTATATAATTTGTAACATTGCATATGCTACAATATTTTTCTTCTACTTGATTTTGTAATAACAGTAAAAATTGCTCTAGACATTGAAAACATTGAAGACATTAATAATTTTCTCGCTACTCTCCTTTTCCACCTAATTTTATATAATTTAAATCTTATTCAAAATTTATCTAATTATCAACTTTTAATTTTTCACTACAATTTAAAACTCTATATAATTTAATTTTAATTCTCTACCTAACGATTTTATACAATTTATAACATTGCATATGCTGCAATATTGTTCTTCCACTTGATTTTGTAATAACAGTAAAAATTGATCTAGACATTGAAAAATTAACAGTATCCAGAAATTCACCGGTGGAACAGATAAATAATTCGCAATATTTAATGCACCATCTCAGTTTTATGCTTCTCGCATAAAATCCTTGGTTCAATTGGTTCCCTTACTCGGACGATGTTTGCAGCCTCGACGTTTATGTAACGAAGTCTTGCGTTATGCAAATTCGAGGTCTACTTTAATAAGACTTCCAAAGTCGCTTCCTTCCTCCCTTGGGATGCAATTTAAACGGTAAGACAACTTCTAGTAATTTATTTGCTGCGTATTCCCATGTTGCCACCCGAAAGGAAGGACATTCTCTTAAACTGTGCCAGCTAACGAGGACTGGTCGAGCAAAGAAAATCGGTTTTTCCTGTAGTCGACGTTCCACCACTTCCATTATTCACCATTTTTCCTGCCTGATTTTGCTCCATTCTTTTGGGAACTCTAGTAAACACGCATATTAATTTTAATAATACACATGGGTATAATTTTATGCTTTTTTAGGTTTGTTCGATGGATTATTCTGTAATGTTACTCTTCATGAAATTCAAAGTAGAATAACTTTATTTCATGTTTAACTTCACTGGTATGATAAGAACAGTTGAATGTTAATATAGAAGCATGAAACAGACAATGAGAGTACATATAGATAAATTTTACTTAACATCTCTTCTATTCCAGCCTTCTTTATATTCAATAATATTGAAGATATGAATATTCAGAATTAAATAAAATTGAATTTGATTTTTATATAATTAAAAATATTGATACTATAAATTTAGTTCAGTTTTTGATAATCGATTAATCATTGCAATAAAAACACCCATCAGAATATTAACAACATCAACAGATGTTATTTACTCAGCAACAGGAATGGCTGACAGGACTTTTCATTAAAAAATTAAAAAAATTGATTCCATAGGAGACGTTAATGAAAATATACCTAGATAGGATTTGTAAATTTGACGAGGTTAAGAAATTAAATACAATATAATATAATATAATAATTTAAAATTATTTAATTTTCACGAAATTCAAAATTTTAACCCCGTAGAAATTTTCTCGTTGACACCCATGAACATTATCAAACAACAAAGTCCTCTTCCTCTCGAGGAGCCATTTTTCCAACGAGACATGGACGTTTCCCTCGAACAAATTCCAAAAGCGTGTTTTCCGTTTGGAATCGCGGCGCGGGATTATTTTCCGTATTCCGGGAGATTTTTACGACAAAGGATGCTCGGTCGGGGCATCAATATTCATCCACCGAATCGGTCGCCGCAAGCCAACGACGCGAAAGTGTTCTAGGCGTCGATCACATTTCGGAAACGACGCCGAATTTTCGACGTCGACGGAGTTTACGCTCTGGATGTGTTTTCTTTCGTTAGCGGCGAAGAGAAAACAAAAGAATAATGGCCGAGCCTTGATTCCGTCCGTTCTGTTTTGGGTGATATCATTCAGAAGACCGTTTTGTTTCGCTGTGTTTTAACAAACACTCGAGCCGCGCGCGTGCAACACGTCGCAACACGATCGTGCCCGAAGTTTGCGCGATCTAGCGCATACAACGGATGAAACGTTCTATAGAGGAGAGCATTAAACGTTTCGTTCGGTTCGAAAACAAACCGAGTTATTTGCAGTTTTCATGCTTGCGTTCTATAAACCTTTTCAATTCCCTCCTCTTTCGGCGGTGCGTACTCATTGAACGCACGCGCTGCTGTTTGCCAACGGTGTTCCCGTTCATTTTGTTCGCAGAAAGCAGGGGATTCGCGATTGCGAGTTGCGCGGAGGTTGTATCGAATACAGGAACCGGCATTTAAGCGTGTTGAATACGGGCTTTGCGTTCCTCCAGTCGAGCGAAATGAAAATGTTTACTGTAAAACCAGTCGTCGACTTCATTTCCGATATTCTTCGATATTCTTCGTTTTCGTTTTTTACCTCGGGGTAGCTACGAATAATTCTGCATCTCAGTTCTGAATGGACACTTCTGTGTTTACGTTTTTAATGTTGCATAACTTCGTCGTGGATTGTTCTGTTTAATTAGTATTGGAGACGATTCATACACAATCGCGACATTTAAGAGCATCGTCTTTGCGAGATTTGTTTTTTAATGAGAGTGAGTGAGGATTAAAAGGTTTGAATGCTGGTATGGGTGGATGTAGGTTGGTAAGAGTGAAAAATGTTGGTATGCGTGTTAGGTGTGAGGAATAAGTATTCGTACAGAAAGCAATTCGAGATAAAACTTCATGTATGTATTTTACTAATAAATTTTAGGGGAAGAAATAATTAACCAACATTCCTACATATTTTTAGAGTAGAATTTGCGTAAATTAAAGTTTCAAATTAACTTTTAATGGTAGCCTCTCATTTCTTCTCTTATTAATTTTATTTTAAATTGGTTGCTGTACGAATACTTATTACACTGACTGTAGGTGTAGTGAGAATGTGTTCATTGTGATGGATGCATTAAATAATTATTAAACTATATAAAGGAATGTATTGATATATTTCTCCTTCCCACAGCCTCAAGTATAGCATTCTGAACAAATTAACTGCTTGTAGAGTCTTTTTTAAATTACTGTGACAAATTATAATTCAGTTTTTATTCAAAAGTAATCTAACGTAATTTATTTCATAGAAGAGATGTTCTTCCTATATGCAGAATAAATGCACTGATATAATTTTATAATATTTGTATTCACCCTATATAATCAATTTATAGTATACTTAATATATGTATTATTATACACAGTACATGCATAAATACTGGCAGTATATTTTTATCATGGATCCTTCGTAAAATGTGATCATCAAATATGTTCGCAAATATATGGTACCCATATATTTCAAATGTATGATTCACGTATTAGAATACAGATTTATGGGTACACGTTCAGCTGAAATTCGGTATAGAGAAGACATAAATTCCGAACAGTCATCGACGTAGCGGAGCACTTGTTGATCACATTTTTAAAAATGTTTCCTGAACCATCGTTCGCATCAATTTTCCTATGCAATACTCATTTCAGTAATGATAAGAAAAATTCTGTAGAAAGTAAACCAATGAAAATTCTACAATAAAGCAAATCAATATACTGGAATCTATTCAGTTTCTCCAAGAGAAATCTGAATTAAAAGAAAAGGAGTCACAAAATAACAAGTCTTGTTAACAAACTGAAACCTGAAAGAAACTGAACATATTAGTTTCACTATAGTCTTATTAATGGATTAAAAAATAATATTAAGCGTGGTAATAGTCTATGAATCTTGAAAAATACTCCGTAAAAAGAACCTAATGGATATTTATTTCTAATATACATCAACAAAAAATAAAATCCCCCAAAATTGTGCAATGTATAATTACTTATCATAGCATGTTGGATTCTGCAGGACATGATTGTAAGTATCCCATGAATCTCAGAAAAAAATTCACAAAAAGGCCACAGTTAATATTGCACCAGAAACGTTGATTTCTGAAGCAGGTGAGTTTAAATAACGCCATATGGGGTGATTGACTCACTCCCTAGACGTCAATTGACTCACCCTGTATTTCAATAGTCTTTCACGAGCGAGAGGTGCTGGATTTCGCGTCAAACGTAGTGTTAATTTATTACGTCCAAGTATCGATGAAATGTCCGCCATTGAGTAACGGGTTCTCCCCGCCAGGATTATAAATCTTCGTGATTCCTTGCACGACACCAGCGCGCCATATTTCACCGTTTCAAGTCGTGTCTTTTCCTGTAAACAGCAACCAAGGATTGCTCATTTTCCCTCGCTCTCTGGATCCGTGAAAATCAACAAAATACTCGGACATTGTTCCAGGTTAATGTTCTAAATCCTTGGAAGTCCGCAGGAGTTTAATTGAATTAATTTTTAATTGAATTAATACTTGCTATGTTGGAGAATAGCGTTTAATCCTTATAATCCATTGTAGTGGTTGCACGTTTTTTAATTAAGCGTCATTTGGATATGGAAGACATTTTTAAAGTCAATTGTGGCTTGTTGGGAACTTGTTAATTTTCTTCAAGAGTATCCAGAGAGATTAATTCAAGATATATTGTAAGTGTACGTGATGTAATATAACTGTGCAATATTAGAAACAGAGATGAAGATGTAATATTAATGAAATATAAGTAAGTAAGAATATATTGAGCGCTGAGCGCTCTGAGCCTATACCTGCTAGCCCCTAACTACCGCTCCCAACCGGTAGGTGGCTGCGCGCGTTCGTGACTACCCGAAAGAGAACTCGCAAAGTTTCCATGATATATACAAGTTCGTTTCGTCTGGTGAATCGTCCATTTTCGTCTCGGAGTCGGAAAAACGTAAAAAATGTTGTATATTCCGAAGTTCTATAATATTACATTGCATAAATCCAAATTCTACGATGTGGTACACAGGAAATGCTAGTATACTATTAAAGAAATTTAAAATTATATTTTATTATCATTGAAGAAGAGTTTTCTTGGACAGCAACGACTATATTAAAATGAAATTGTAGTAAATACAAATTTAAATATACAATTTACTATAGTTTCCATCTAAACAAAGAAATTTAAAATTATATTTTGTTTGATACCATTGAAAAAGAGTTTTCTTAGACAGGAACGAGTATATTAAGATGAAATTGCAGTAAATACAAATTGAAGTATACAATTTACTATAGTTTCCATCTAAACAAAGAAATTTAAAATTATATTTTGTTTGATACCATTGAAAAAGAGTTTTCTTAGACATCAACGAGTATATTTAAAATGAAACTGCAGTAAATACAAATTTAAATATAAATATATCGAAGTTTTCATTTAAACAAACTCTTCTTCTTCAATAATCTCTGCACGAGTCTCTCCACGAGTCTCTCCAAAACACTGTCCCGAAGATCAATGTTTTCTCGACCCTTTAGGTTTCGTCAAAAGGCAGCCACAAAAGTACCATTCCCCTATTTTTACCCCCAGCTCTGACATTTTGTCAATTTTATCGGCCAATACAATTTTTCGAGAACTGTTTGCGTATAAAATCGCAGTAAAAATATATCGAAACTCCGTGAAACTTGAGAATCGGGCTTGTGCACCGGAAGGGGTGTGGGGTAGATTTATTGAAGAAATAAGACGATCGGAGCTACGATGTTCCGTTGAAGCGTAGCGTCTGTTTTCAATTGCAACCGCAAGATGGAAAACGGAAATCGCGACGGGATGAATTCCGGGCACAAGAGGATGCAGACACGTTTTCATTTTCAATACCGTGCTGCAAGTGGATATTCACATTGGACACCACTCGCGTTCCACGAGAACTTCCGACGAACTCATCCTTCCGTATCTCGGATCCTTTTCACGTTTTTATTTTCAAAGTAGAATCAGCCGGATAAACCGTCCTCACTGTTGCACGGGGAGGGAAAGAAGTTCGCTACGCCCGACGGAAGCACGAGTTTCGCATTTCAATTATCTTCGAAGAATGCGGAGGGAGTCTTATTTTCTCCAGATTATCTTCTATGCGAGAGGTCTGTGTTGGCAATTTCTTATTAAAAAATCAGACTAAGTGTGATCACCGTCCGGACATCGGTTTTAATACTCGGTGCGATTTTTGTAGATACTGTCACATTTCTGAGGTTTGATAGAAGAATTTAGATCGTGTGAAGTTCGATAGTATCAGGCTTGAGTGGAAATTATTAGTGAGGAGTATAGAAGACTACACAGAGTGTCTCAGAATTAGAGTAAGAACCGGAAATTGGTGCTAGCTAAGAAGATTCTGAAACAGAAGTTCCTTTGCGAAAATGTCAGATGGTGCTTCGTTTTTGAATTATTAAAGAAAAACGCCCGACCAATCAGAGCGCTCGAGGAGCCCGCGCTCAGTCACAAGAGGCTGGCTCGAGTCAGGACGATCGGGTCAGCCATTGGCTGAGCGCCTGAGCGCGCGCAATTTGGGCGCTGTGATTGGCCGCTGGTTTTTCATTAATAATTCAAAAACGAAGCACAATTCGACATTTTCGCAAAGGAAATTGTGGTTCAGAATCTTCTCAGCTACCCCTCACTTCCGGTTTTTACATTAATTCTGAGATACGCTCAATATTATATCATATTAAAAGCAATTGACTGTTGCGCATCACTGAAGTCGAAGAACTATGCAAAGTGTTTTGACAAATGTCTCAGAAACGATCAATCTAATTTCAAGAATATTATTTGTATTAGGCTTTGGTTGGACAATTTTGTAGTATTTCTAGGCAAGTAGAAATGTAAGAAAAATATAAAGTACAGAAATAACAAGTGTTTTTAAAATACGTTCCAAAAGAGATAAATTGAACTTAAAATTTCCCTTTATATCACATTCCTTGTCTTCCTGAATTGAACCTAAGATAAAAACAAAACGAGCTATAAATACTCTAGAAACATTTTGCGTCGGCTAAGATCCCAGACGTGTTCCTGAAATAATTTACAATAACGCAAATTAAACCACGAATTTAAACGAACACAAATTTACAAAGAATCTACGATATAGTTAATCCAAAAATGTACAAGATAAATAACATTATAGAATCAAAGATAAAAAATGCAAACAAATGTATACGTCATTCCACGTATTCTAATATGTCTGCCTTCAATTACGTCCTCCCCAAGAGGGAAACAAAGACTCTAACGAGATAAATTCCCCAGGCAAAAGGATGTCGACATGCTCTCGTTCTCGATGCGACGAAGCAAGTGGCCTAGTATTGGATTCGCTATCACGAGCGGCGTTCCATCGAACGTCTTTGAAAAGACTTATTTTTCCATCCCTCCCCTTCATTTCCCGGCTCCTCTTCGCGTTTTTATTGTCCAAGTAGCAGCCGGATAAACCCTTCTCACTGTTGCAACGCGGAGAGGAGAAAAAAAGGAAGTTTCCCGGACGCCGAGGGAAAAGCAAGTCTCGCATTTCAATTGTTTTCATGAAAGAACATAGAGCAGCTCAGTTTCTGGCTGATCCTCAATGCGGCAGGTCGTCTGTCGTAAATGTGGATCGTTCCGAGCTCACGAGATGTTCCCTCTAACGCTCCACTTAAGCGAGTCTCGAGTCGTTTCCACGGCGGAAAAAAAATTGTTTAGCGTAACTTTTGCGCACAGGCTCGAACGAAGAAAATTTCAGCGGCGTCAACGATTACCGGGTTTAAAGGGGACGAGCATCCGTGGGGCAACTTCTCGAGCAAAGTGAATGGCAACGGATAGTAAAAGTCGGACGTGAAACTTTTTCCGGTTCGTGTTCACAGAAAGTTCTTTACGCAAAGTTTGCATACGGACGGGCGACGCTAGATTTCCCTTGTAATGTCCTCGAAAGGGAATGGTTGGCGAAACTGCTAATGACTAGTTCCGTGAGTGAAGCCTTAACCTCTGGGTTTAGCTTCGGCGGATTCACAACCGGACAATTAACCGGTGTACCATATACTTGAGGAGTAAGGCTGCCTGGTCCTCTGTGGGAAGCCCAACTGTTAATATCTCGGACCAACGTGACACCAATTCCTCACAAATCGGCGGTCCCGCTAGCTTACTTAAGATAAGATGTTTCCAGAGGATTTTAAGCGCTTTTTCATCGATAACTCGCTTCGGGTTGTCGCTCTCGGAATTCTTCAATACGTCTACTGACAGCGCAGGGTTCGTGTCCGGCGGTGCTTCACCGATCTTTTCTGGCGATTTGCTTCTTGATTGCGCTCGTACCCTCGAAACCGATCTCGATCTCGAATCGGACCTCGAGTCTAACCTCGAACTCGTTTCCGAACTCAAGGAACACTCTGAAGTTGAACGCCCGTATCCTATGGCAACAACAAACAATCTATAAGAAACTCTTAATAAATATCTCCTAGAGATAACTGAGTTTATGTTGTTTAATTATTTCTACAGCCATGTGAGTCAATTTCGAAAATGTCCCTTAGACATCTCGACATTTCTCAAAATTGTTTCCCTTAACACAGTTATTCGGACCTTGTCATATGCGAGCGGGCCTAACCCGCTCGTTTTAGCGAGGCCTAACCTCTCCTAAACCGCTTGTGCGGAAAAATACAACGATTCTCTTGAGTCTATTTACGCTCGATTTTCGTAACGGCCTAGCCCTTACTTATCGAAACGAAACGGCTGCTAACGGCCGCCTCCTTGATAACCTGTAACAGACCAACATACTTCGTTTTCTACGTCGCTCCCTTTTTCTCTTTCTTTCGCGACGTTCTAGACGCCTCAATCGTTTTTCGAGGCGATTCTGCTTATTTTATTCGCCAGAATCATTCCGGCGACTTCTCTTTTTCCCCATTCCTAATCAATCTACGGAGAACTGTCAAAATACCTCCGTGGCTTTCGGCACAAGAAAAAAGAATGAGTTGCGGTATACGCGACAGGCGCGCCGTGGTGGGTAGAAAAAGCTTCTTTTTTACTGTAAATTTGTGGTGACATCGGCATGAGAGGAGGGGTACTACCATGATGATCTCGAGGAAGAGGCGCGAAATACAATTAAGAATTAAAAATTAGATAAAGTTTTGAATAAGATTTAAATTATATAAAGTTAGGTGGACGAGGAGAGTGACGAGAAAATTATTAATGTCTTCAATGTTTTCAATGTCTAGAGCAATTTTTACTGTTGTTACAAAATCAAGTAGAAGAAAAATATTGTAGCATATGCAATGATTCAAATTATATAAAATTGTTACGTAGAAGATTAAAATTAAATTGTATAGAGTTTTAAATTGTAGTGAAAAATGAAAAGGTAAAAATTAGATAAAGTTTTGAATGAGATTTAAATTATATAAAGTTATGATATTTTTTTAAATTTAATTTGAACAATCAAGCTTCTAAGGCTTAAACACAGAATGAAGAAATGTAAACAGTTTGGAAAAGAATATTTGTTTCAATGTAAAGGGAATTTGTACGTACCACTATCGCATTTACTGCATTTGAAAAGCGTCGAGGTATAGTAAACTGAACGAGAAATGATGGTGCACGTGATATATCTTCCAGTACTCCATCACGGGACCATCCGCCATCACTAATTTGACGAATAGGAAGCCCATAAACGATAGACTGGCTGATCCGTGAGCATGATTGGGTGTAATATAAATGGACATTCAGTATACTTATCGCGTTTCCATAAGTATTCATTCAGGAAAATAATTTGCATAAGCTGTATTTTAATCTCTCGAGAGAAGTACTCGCTACTGATACTAGGAAATTTTATTAATTACGTTAGATTAAATGTGCATAGCAAATACGAGGAAGAATGCATAAAAAATTGTTGAAGTTTCATGGAAATGTAGTTCAAGCCAACAACATCAAGTGTTTTTTTATTTTTATCACGAAACTCTTCCGAGTGAAAACACTCGAGTTACCGAGTTACAATATCGAACAAAAGTACTCTCGAAGAGCTGTATAAAAATAAATGCAAAGCAGGAATATTCCCAAGACTGGTAAAAAGTAATGAAAATTTTGAACCACTTAACACACTTTACTACAATAAATTTTCACAAAAATAAATGCATAGGCGAGGAACCTATTAAGAAATTTCAGAATCCTAGTTTTATTAATTAATATAATACTACACGTAGCAGTCTGTATTATTATTCTTCGATTACTCGAACCATGTTTCCAGAACACTTCACGTAACGTTCGAGTTTTTGAATAGTCAAATTTCCCATGCGAGTACGTGCGGCTTCGTGAATCCTTGATACATTCACGCGACATGTCCACCTCGTCGCTGAACCAGTCGCTATAAAACCGTGAATATAATGTTTACTAATACATGATGCTTCGACGTCGAGGAAGAACCGATGCCAAGAAACGTGCTCGGACAGACAAAGGCACTTGTATCGGAAACACGATGCCGACTTTGCTTCCGCGGGGAATTTATGACAGGGGGTGTACTTTGGAAACAAACGACGATAATAATAATAACTACTTTATGGGGTTGTAAAAAAGGAACGCGAAGAGAGTGATGCAAAGTGCACAAGTGTAACCTATAACTGCTGGAAGGAGAAGAGAAAAGATCAGTAAAATCATGAAAAACAACTTGAACAATTTCTTTTGGAGTATTCTATAATAAATAACGATAACTTGTGCATGTTTTAGAATAAATTATGTGTGGTGTAGGTGAATGAAATATTTTCTATGAGGAGCGAGACATTTCGATAAATTCAGTTTGAGTTATCCACAGTGAATTTAAAATATGCGCACTAATTTTTTAATTGTACTTGGAACTAATGAATGAAACTTATTATTATTAGTATTATATCAGATATCTAGAGGATGACTCAAGAAATAATTCCACAGTAGAGTGTTTAGTGGTAAAAATTAATTTTTCAAAATATTCATTTGTTCATTTTTTAAAATATTCAATCTGCGAGTAACATTTCCTGTTCCAAAATTTCACCGAACAAAGTGCAAAGTTTTACCGAAAACAATTACTTCTCCGCGGTCTCTATTTTCGCACATTCATCATGGCTTACACGCCACCCTCGTTCATTCCTAATGCGTCTGCGGAACTTATGCACTTACGCGACTTACGTGCCCGCGACTCACTGCGCCCCGCAAAACGGTTTCAAACGGCGCCTCACACCGCTCTGCTGCCGATGCTCTTATGCATTTTATGTAGACACGGCCTTATTCGCTTCATGGCCCCGTGGTCGCCATCATCCTGCGTTCCTTATGCACGCGTGCACTTCGCACGTATGGTTATATCCATAGCACGTGGGCGGAGTTGATGGCACACCCAAAAGTGGTACGATAGTACATAAACAAAAAATTATATTGTATTAGAGTCTCATTCGTATCGAATGAAGCTTGGTCTAGACACTTAGCTTTGTGATTGGTGTTGATAAATATTGAGAGTGATGCAATGGATCAACATGTGATACTTAGCTTCGATGTTATTATTCTGTTTATTTCTGTTTAAGCACAACTGAATAAATAAAAATAAAAATTATATTCTATGAGGCACTTACTCTTATCAAATGAAGCTTGGTCTGGACACTCAACTTTGTGATTGGTATTGGTAAACATTGCCAGTGATGAAATGGATCAACATGTGATACTTAGCTTCGATGTTATTATACTGCTTATTTCTGTTTAAGTACAACTGTATAAAATTCTCGTGCACGAAATTCTCAAGAGAGGCTTCCTCTTCAACGCGACGTCATTTGCATTAGCACATCCAACGGTGAATTTTCGTTGGAATTTCTATGATAATGAGTCCTACATGTTTCCCTTTTCGCAGTGGCTAGTCAAATCTGCGATGTGTGCTTTTCTCAATTTTCCTACATCTTCTCGTTAGTTCCTTGGGTAGGTTCATTCAGATTCCTCAGCTTCGTGGACCCCAATGTCGCTTGATACTAAAATATTTATATACCAGTGTAATATTTATTACTTTGGAATTTTTCAATATTATTATTTTCTTGTTTTAATAGTTGTCAACAAAAACTTCAAAATTATTCTCGTCATTTAATTTTTTAGAAACAGTTTGAAATGCACGAGTTGATTAAAGACCCGAAGACAATGAAAATAATTTAATTTGAATATATTTAGAATTCAATTCGCATTTTTTGAAATGCCTCCTTGAAAATTGTTTTTAAGTGGCACGAAAAATAAAAATCCAGTGCATTCAAATCTAAGGAAGGTCAAGGAGGTCCTGCGGGACTCATCTATCTGTTAGGAAATCGTTCGTTCAAAAACTGTCTGGCTGCTCGGTTGAAATATGGACGGTGCACCGTCATACATAAATCACATGCTAGGTACAACACCTAATGGAACTCTAATAACACACGCAATCGGTTACTCGAGATATTGACGTACGATTGACTTGATAATTTTTACCATTAAGGAAAGTTTAATAGAACGAAGCATGCTAAGTCAGATTGCAATTAAGAAATGTTGGAGAATAAAAATGGCTAGAAGTGAAAGAGTTCTAGGTAGATTCATTAAGTTACGGGAAAAGCCTCGTTGTAAATTTGTTGCTTGTTTTCCTAATAAATGTATTGTAGTTAGCTGGAAGGGTATCATAGTAACAGCTCAGGAGTGTATTTCAAGTGATTCGAGTCAATATTATTTCTGACAAGAGTGCCTCACAAACTAATTATCTAAAGTAATAATAATCATCTCAATGAATATTATTTAGTTACAAGAAATATTAATAGCAACTCAGGACTCAATTTCAAGTGATTCGAGTCAACATAAAATCCAACAAAAGCACCTTTGGCGATTTCTTTAATTACAAAACTAGCAATCTGAAGTAATAATAAATTTCAAGTGATTCGAGTCAA
>NC_071981.1:5707163-5709331 GCF_026283585.1 Hylaeus volcanicus | reverse complement strand
CCCTTGGCGATTTCTTTAATTACAAACTAGCAATCTGAAGTAATAATAAATAATCAACTCATGCATTTATAAATAGGCTAGTCTTACTAAATACCTAAATGAATTTAGCCATGAGCAATATTAATAGCAACTCAAGGCTCAATTTCAAGTGATTCGAGTCAACATAAAATCCAACAAAATCACCCCTGACGATTTCCTTAAAACCCATCCTTAAAATCTGAGGTCCTAAATTCCTTTTGACACCGAAGAAACACTCGTGATTTTCCGTACTATTACACCAATGATTACGAAGCCACTATCGTTCCACGGGCCAGCTTGTGGTCCACTAAAGAATCGAACGTATCCGACCGGCCACGTCGCGTCGTCCCAGTGACCATAACGTTAAACGAAGCTGCCCCGGGGATCGGTGCTCATAACGTGTTACAGGCCATTCGATTCTTCATCGCGCGGCTGTAATGCGTGAAATTAGGTCGAAACGAGTAGGGGTCTGTTTACGTGGACGTCGGGAAACGACGGCAATCGCAGCGTCGTAAAATGCACCAGGACGCCCGTAAACCACTCGTCCCAGCTCCGCGCGGATGCCGCGAAAAAAGCGCGAAACCTGCACGGAAGGGCCGGGAAGCAAAGCCGGAAGTAATGCTCTCGGACCTTCCCGTGGAATTTCAGAATTTATCGCGGCCGGGATCGATGATATTTCTTATCGGGAAATGCCTGCGAACGCAATTTCATCCGTTCCGCTCTGAAACGCAACGCAGGGACACGGAAATACGAGAATTTTCTCGGGGGTTAGGTGTAAACGAATAGAACGAGGGGGAGTAATACGGGCCTGAATGCGATAGCAAAGATTAAAGGTATTGCTATGGCAGATATTTCCTTTTCCTTGGACGGTTGGTTACAACGATATTGAATCCGTGGAATTTTAATATCGAGGAGGTAACGTTGAGTTGGGATCGTTTGTTTAGGGGATGCTGAGCCCTTGGGGCCTGTGTTAGGTATTTAGTAAGACCAGCCTATTTATAAATGCATGAATTAATTATTTATTATTACTTCAGATTACTAGTTTGAAATTAAAGAAATCGTCAGGGGTGCTTTTGTTGGATTTTTTATTGACTCGAATCACTTGAAACTGAGTCTTGAGTTGCTTTGACAGTTACAGATATTGCTGGAATTAGAGCCATATAAATATTACAAATCCTTGAACAAGATTTACGCATTCCTTTTGCCATTTCTTCATTTCAAACACTCTGGAAGCTAAAATCTTGTCGCGCGTACCAAGTCGAGGAATATTGAGAATTTTTTGTACAATTTACTAACAATCACGCGTCTCTAGATCCTTTGTCTTCGAACGTTCTAGAACGTTCGACAGAGTTTACGTGGTTGAGCGAGGCGCAACCCGAGATGACTTCTCATCGTAAATTCATTGCGAAAAGTGAATGATAGACAAAGACTCATATTCCTCGTCAAACAACCTTATTTTAATTTATGTTTCCTTTTTTCTATCAATTAATCTATTTAAATATTTTAATTTTAAACCTTCTTTTCTTGTAAACAGCCGTTTATTACGTAAATAATAGTTCTTTCACGTGTATGTGTGCGACGAACATCATCGCCATTATCGTAGCTGAGTTGTCGCAGCGATAAATTGTACAAAAATCTAAGTGGTGATTTGTTTTTTTTTAAACACAAATGATAAGGTGTGTGTGGTTTTATTTCGTGTTGAAATCATGTACTCTCGTTTAGGACTGTTCATAAAACGAAATTTTTTTATTGTACTGTATAAAAGTGCTATCATTCCCAAGTAAAATTCCGTTTGGCTCGTATTGACATTCAAAAATTGAAAATTTAGCGATAGAAATGGGTTAGTAAAGTACTTGGTATGGACCTTTCGCCTGAAAATTCGAGAGAGGATTTCGAAAGCAAGATATCGCTGATACAGCTAGAGAAGTATCGCAATATATTGCAGTTACACATATGTACAATGGAAAATCGAATCAATGAAAGTAGTTCACAATTTGTTATAGGATGTACGAACGATCTGTTTACACTCCTTTTACTTTAAAAAGACAATTAACATTTCCGTTAAATTCTACTAACTATCAAATGTTTGCATATTTCTACAAATTAAATTATTTTCGTGAATTAAACAAGCTGCAGAAATTTGTAGATAT
>NC_071981.1:5688953-5707153 GCF_026283585.1 Hylaeus volcanicus | reverse complement strand
ATTATTTTCGTGAATTAAACAAGCTGCAGAAATTTGTAGATATTTATGAAGGTAAAAATACAGTAAATTGACAGTTATGATTTGTTTAAGCATACTGTCTATAACATTAAATTATTTTGCGTATCCTATTACAATCCATAAATAAACCACAATTTTAGATAAAAAGAAACACTTTTAGGGGTTGAATTTTTCTTCTCACCTTGTACAAGTTAACTATTAAAATTGTATTAACTTTTAAATGGATGAGAATACGTTACTCAGTCGTGATAGGCGAAAATTAAAATGTAGGCTAAGTGGGGGGAGCGCTATCCCCTTCATGATTGTTTCCGGGCCTAGGATAAATCGCAGGTATATATGTTCGGGTCGCGCAATGCCCTCAGTCAGTCGTTCGTCGCGAGCTAACTCGATAAATAGTAAATACCAGTGTGTCCTTTGGAATGTTGAGCCTCGACTTGATAATACACACAGGATGATGCAATACTTCGAGTAATGAACCAAACTACGATAGAATTTCCATCTCAAGTAATTAATAATTGATCATTTCAAGTGGTTCGAGTCAATATAAGCTCCGACAAAGCATTTTGATATAAACATAGTTTCTTCTCAATTCGGTGAGTAAACTAAAATTGAATTAATTAAATTTAAACTCGAAAATACGTCGGTTCGTTGATTATCCAATATTACTGTTTTAACTGTGAACAAAGACTCTGGATGAATCGAATTGATAATTATTACAACTTTGATCGTATTATTAGTTTCTGTATCGTGTAAAAGTGAACAGAAACTGAATATGGAACCTCAGGACTCTTCCGCGTTGAGAGCGTTACTCCATAGTCGTGAAAAATAGAAGAGGCTCTTAAATTTAGAGAACGTTAAAACCACCCACTTCGCCAAAAACAAAATGGACTCCATGGTAGCTACATTCATCCCTGCGGTGCTTTCTTCTACACCCACTACTCTGGCACACGTTGAGCTAGTGTGTACTAGAGTTCCTGTAGCAACCACCCTCTTCATTCGACCCCCTCATCGCTGCACAAGGTACTCCCCTGTCTATTTTTATTTATTAGGTCACGTAAGACCACCGAAGGTCCTGTTAATTGTTAGGATATGCAACTTAAAATAAATTTGAAATTTCTATAAATTAAATATTTTGATATATTCTGTATATCTATAATTAAATAAAAGTATTCAATAATTAAATATTTATTTAAATTGGTAAAAATTACGCTAATACAACTTAGTTGAAGACGGATAAATAAAAATGATTAGACTGCGGATGTTTATGTATCTGTAAAAAATAGCAATATAGGATAATCTTTGAGAAAATTTAAATAAATATCAGTGCTAAGTAAATTGTTCTTTAAGAATTATATTATTTTTCATGAATGGATTATTTTACATTCAAAAACACGTGGGCATCACGTATATATAAAGGATGTCCCACTTGACATTTTTCACGATCTTTCAAATACTTGCGATAATCTGACAAGAAACTATTTTTTTAAACCAAAATTGATCGGTTTCCAATTAGGTATACATTACAAAAACAAAAATTTGAAAATTTGTTAAGGTCACTTCAATATTTCCATTAATATGTATTTATTCCTGAAGAGTTTTTATTTAAATAAATAAGCAATGCCGCGTAATAAATAGAAATACATAAAAATAATAATTTTTATAAGGATCCGCAGTAATTATTCAACTGGTCCGACACATTCGAAACATTAACATAAATTCTTTCATACGGGATTTATAATATATTCACTCCGAAGAATTTAATATCACCAGTGGAATATGTGTACACTCGATGTAATTTATTCTTCATAAAACATTACGTGCTTCATCAAACACTTGCAATATACAGCCAGAGAACCTTTTGACACGATAATCCCTTCGCGAGCGTCACTTTGGATAAAGTATCGCTCTCGACAAATGCTTGTTTGTTATGCAACCAAATACCTCGCGACTCTCATAACATATGTAAACGTAATATTTCGCGAGTCATGGTGGTTTATTAAAAACTCATCAGGTCGCGATGTAATCGCGCAAAATTTGCAATTGAAGCTCGTCTGGAATGTCGTTTTATCGCGTGCGAAATGAGACATCATGGGTACGCGTTTCTTTGTTGGAAATAATAAAATAATAAAAATAAAATTGAAGAAATAATTTTCCGTGGATGTATTATATGAAAGAGATATTAATTTCAGAGGAGGCAACGTCTGCAGATTAATTTTGGTCAAGTAAAGTAAATTCATTGTTAATTATACAAATCATTTAACATTGATTCTATTGGCATAAATTGAAAGCAAAACTAAATAAATTGTTATAAGTACAAATGTAATACAAAGAAACGAACAAAATCCATTCATTGACATATCGAAATTCACTTGACAATCTACAGTTTTGTAAAAAAAAAAAAATAAGAAACCTAAAGCATAGAGTATTGCGAACAATTACGACACGAAAATAACTGCAGCATACATACAGCCAGTGTAATATGTATTCGTACAGCAACCAATTTAAAATAAAATTAATGAGAAAAGAAATGAGAGGCTAATATTAAAAGTCAATTTAAAACTTTATTTAAAACTTTAATTTAAAATTTATTAATAAAATAAATACGTGAAGTTTTATGTTGAATTGCTTTCTGTACAAATACTCATTACACTGACTGTATTTTAAAAACCCAACCCGTATCAAAATCTTCTTTATTATCGGCCACTAATTTCGTCTCTGATAGGATGCTCCAATCACACGGAACGCTCCGCACAAAGATATTGTTTATACAGAGTGGGAGATGAAAAGCTCAGAGTATTTATGTTTCAATGTAAAATCCACGAGTTTTCCTCGCGCGTTCAGCCGCTATAAAAGGATGTTATTTCTCGCGTTGAAGCCTCTCGGAGCCTTTTGATATTACGAATTTTACCAAGGAAACCGGGGATTTTATTTCCAACCGACATCTGTTTCGACAGTTTCACCGTCGACAGGCGTAAACACGCGACAACTTGGCTCATCCTCGTCCCGTCATTTCGCATACACCGGGCACGACATCCTCGTAACGTTCCTCATTCGATGACAATGCCTCGACGGAGATCGCGAATCGTAATCGCGTTTACGTGGAGAATACTTCGCGGACGTCCGCTTTCGACGCTTGTCTGGTTAACGCGTCGCGGGTAACCCCGTGTATAAAACGTTATTATACTTCGCATAACTTCGTAAATTGAATTTCTACACTGATGGCAGGCGTGAATTTCAATTTCGATAACGATCCCAGTGTTCGGTGCCAGATGACGATAATGTGGCGTTGCTTTTATCTATCTTGCGTCGTTATACCAGAGATTAGTGTTTTCACGAAATTTCTAAAGGCCCCTTCGAAAACAGAAATGATTGTTGCGTTTATAGCGATCGGTGTTTATTGAGTTGATTGTGTTGATTTTGGTTGGATGAATTTTTAATCTAACGAATCGACTATGGAAGATTAATTGCAATTCGTACGGGGCATTCAAAAATCTAAATCCTAAATGTAGTAGGCAGGTATTATCAATTTACATACAGTCAATAAATATTTAAATATGTATTCGTACTCTATGTGTATTGAAGAAATTTGTTTAAATTAAATAAATTGTAGGTTTCACGTTTCCAAGTGTATGTTAATATAAATATATACATGTATGTACAAACTTATTCATACATATATTTATAATAAAAAATTCATTAGGTAATATCAAAACTTTTATTTAATTTAGTCAAACTTCTTCAATAAGTATAGAAGGTATGAATATTTATGGAATTGACTGTATATACATGCATATGTATATTAATTCCTCTATATTGAATCGTCTGTGTTAATTTTATTTACATAGATATTTGTTTTATATCTATATAATATATTTAATTTTCATTTTTTTAATAGTTACACACTAGTAATGTTTATAGACCAAGTTTTACCTATTTTGGTTATATTAGATAATATTTTTGTAGGATATCTTCGAATGTATACACGGTGTCCCAGAATTAGTGTAAGAACCAAAAATAGATAACTGTGACGATTTTGAACCAGAAGTTCCCTTGTAAAAATGTTGGGTGACGCTTCGTTTTTGAATTATTAACGAAAAACCACCGACCAATCACAGCGCTCGAGTAGCGCGCGCTCAGTAGCCATTGAGCTACCTATCGGACCAGCCTATCGCGTGTGAGCGCGCGCTCCTCGCGCGCTGTGATTGGTGGATGGTTTTTCGTTAATAATTCAAAAATGAAGCGCCACCCGACATTTTCGCAAAGGCAATTGTGGTTCAGAATCGTCTCACCTATCCTTTCCCCCATTTCCAGTTCTCGCACTAATTCTGGGACACCCTGTACATTAACACATAATTTCGTTCTCTTTTAATACCATCATTTATAGCAGTAGGCGTTCTAAAAATTGCCAAAACCTGGCTCGAAATAATTAACATCGTGTAACTACACTCGCCCTCAAAAAAATAGGGACACTTCTTCAAAACGTCATAACTCTGGGAGTTTTCAACCGATTTTCTTGAAACTTGCTCAGAAGTAGTCTTGATGTGTTCTCTGGGTGTCTGCCAAGTTGCATTGGCGAGGGTTGATGAGAAGGGGTTAATTCACCCCCTTAAAGGGGGGCGCGTCGAAAAACGTCACTTCTGAAGGTGCCACGAGTAATGGAAAGGGTTAAAAAAATTAAAAAAACCTTTAGGGCGACTCCCTTTGATGCCCTCTACAAAATGCACCCCCTAAAATCCCTCTCGGACGAACCCACCCCCACAAATCCCCACCCCCTCTAAAATCCACAATTTTTGAACGACGGTCTCGATTTTGGACTCAATGCATTCTCTAGACGCCCCTGATCCAGAAAATGCCATCACACATACCGTGCACCCCATAGGCACCTCTTGGGGGGGGGGGGGGGGGGGAACAGCTCTCAAATTTTCAATCCCCTTCGTAAGAGAGCACTTCCACACATCGGAGGGCGATGAAATTCACCATGTTTGTTCTCGATATGCTAAGGATGAATGCCGAAAAGGTTCCGTTTCGAAAACTGCCCCCGAACTGAAGGGAGGGGGGGGGGCAGAGGCAGGGATGGTCCACTCCCAAGTATAAGGGTTGGTACGTTGTCACGCTGCGTGAATTACAAGTCCTACAGGCCAGGACATCGGGCTGACACAGTTTGGATGCCTTTGTCCTGCATGAATGGCAATAAAATACGAAAATGTCGTTTTTGGGGAAAACCCACCCACAACTTCAGGCCCATCTGCAGGGTGAACGAGCAACTCCACGCCAACGCCGTTCATTGTATCGGATGCGCGAATGCTATATTAACAGATATCCAAAAATTCAGATTTTTTCAATCACGTTGTCGTTTGTTACCTTTCGTTGTCAAATCGGAGTAGATTTGAAAGAGTAATAAGTGGGCCGGACGGAGTCGGCATTCAGAAGTGGAGCGAGGGCCTGCAGCCGTACGTGGTCAGACCAGACCGGACTCCAATTTAACGTGGGCTTGTCAGGGGGTGAATTAACCCCTTCTCATCAACCCTCGCCAATGCAACTTTGCAGACACCCAGAGGACACTTCAAAACTACTCCTGACGAAGTTTCACGAAAATCGGTTGAAAACTCCCATAGCTATGACGTTTTGAAGAAGTGTCCCTATTTTTTTGAGAGCCAGTGTATATAAAAAAAATGAAATACTATTATTAAAAGATTAGGGTCATCGTATGTAAATACTGTGCGAATAAATGGGGTAAACCGAAAGTTACTTCCTCCTTCCGAAGCGATCGTTATCAAAATTCGCTTAGGATCTATCAAACGAGCGGAACGCATCGGTCTTCAAATCGAATTTCTAAACTCGAGGAGTGTCCGACACCCTAAATTCGATCACGCGGAACGGGTGCCAGTGGAATATCACGTTTGCAATTGATCCCGAATCGCCGCGAAGCTAGAACTAATCGACAGAGTTAATTATTAATCTCTGTAGAACAATAACGCAATTGAATCCGGAGTTTAGCGCGTCGGTTGGAAATGTTTGGACGCCGCGGATGAAGGGAATCGATAGTTGGTTAACCTGCACATCTTTCGAAGCCTCAAACATAACCGTGTTTGATAAATTACTGTCGCCGCCGCCGTTCTAATCTCGTCTTGTCCATTTTACGGCGCAGCTCGGTAGACGCGAGAGTTTGGAGCTTTGCTTCGGTTGATGTCGGTGGCTTCAATTCCTAATTAGATTCGCTATAGAACGTAATTCATAGTTTAACGTGCGCTGGAACAATATCGATCATTTTAGACGTGGCAGAATAGGGACTCGGTGCAAACACTGGGAGCCAATAGGTTAATTGTTTAGTTTCTAACCAATTGTACGGTAGTATAATCATTAATTATTATGGTTGTTATGAAATTCATGTGTGTAGTTTAATTTTTTAAGGTCAATTATATTTAGTGAACCTCGTATAGTGCGAGGAGTTTAAAAAATATATTGTATGCCCCCGAGAAAAAATTCAGGACCCGTGAGTTAATTTAATGATTAAATTATCAAGCACAATAACTATGAATTATGGAATTGATTTCATTATTACATTCTCAGGTTTGGAATGTGATATTAGACAGTAGTATATTACCAATTAATATTATTTCAAGTAATTAAATTCACATGCTTATTTTTTTTTTTTTTTTAATTAAATAATATTTAGTAAATTTCAAATACTTATAGCTGAATTTTTATTTTGATAAACAGGATATTTTTCCTACGCTTCGAATTATTTTCTTCAATAATAAATGATTTTATTATTACATTCACAGCTTTGGAATGTGAAATTAGACAGTAGTATATTATCAATTAATATTATTTCAAGTAATTAAATTCACGTTCTTAATTTTTTAAATTCAATAATATTTAGTAAATTTCAAGTAATTCGAGGCGTAGGAAAAATATCCCGTTTATCAAAATAAAAATTCAGGTACAATTATTTTCTTCGGTGACAAGAACCTGTCAGGACAGTATTTATCCCATAAATCATGAAGCTAAAAATGCATTAATAGATAAAGTGCACAAGTACAAGTAAACAATGAAAAAATATTTCAATTGAAACAATTACGAGACTTACCTTCATATCTAAAGAAAATTAATACTCACGGTTTTATATTCCTTCACCTAAGAAATATTACCATCCGAATAAATTAACGTCCATATCCCTCTTTCTTATATCCACGAATCAATTATTAAAAAATTCATAAAGCTGTAAAAAATCAAAAATATCTCAAAGCTGTCTCCGATAATTCCAGTGTGTTAATTCGATAGCACTCGAACCTGTATCATACTTTCCAAGAGATCGTTCACGTTTCCTCCATTCCATTCGTACCTCCACCGAGGACACGTAGAAGGATAATTTTTATTCACATAGTCGCCAACGAAACCCGAAGCGTATAATTAATTTATCGAGTACGCGAGTTCCTGGACATAGGGTAGTCTGCAAAAGGCGCTCCTGCCAGTCCCCTTGAACGATTCGAATCGATTTTCAGTCTCTTCAGGATCCAGGACGCTCGTCCTGGCGCCAATTTCCGCGCACAGGCGCGTGTAATACGATTTCATTCGCGTTGTAAATAATCTTATCGCTGGCCGAGCAGGTGTAATCAACCTCCCCCGTTCCCCTCTCCGTTCGCATTGTCCAGTGTGCAACAACAAATTTCGTCCCTTTTTGTACGGCGTCCGATAATTCCAATTTCCTCGCGCAGAATCTGCGAAATTGATGGAATCGCTGCTAGGGATCCGCGAACGATCGTCCCAGGACGTCACTGAGAGCAAAAGCGTGTACCTAATGTGCGAAATAAGTAAATTTACGCGTGAACAACCCTAACTGCAGAGTTCAGATGGAATCTTGGTCCGCTGGATGCTAATTTTGGAGTGGCTTGTGTATTTTAATAGAATTGTCGGTTTAGTAGAAATATCTTTTCGTTGTTTACTTTTACCTGTGCTCTCGATCATTTTTATAGTAATTATTAACGAAAATAAAATTTCGTAATACTGTGTTAACATTTTAATACTATATTATTAAATGATATATTATTTTTAGATTCGTAAATATTGAGAAGTAGCAATAATAATAATTTCACTGGTCAATAATTTTAACAATGGCGACAGTATTTTTAGTCATTTTAATACAATATTATTGAATAATATTTTATTTTCAGATTCGTGAATATTGAGAAGTAGCGAGAGTAGAGTATAGATTTTAGCCCATACCGAGCACTCAGTCTCTATGGACCATTGTACTCGGCCCTTACGGGCGGGCGTTAAGGGGTCGAGGGGAACAGGCCGGCCTCCTGTGCAAAGCGCAGGAGTCCGCCGATTCCTCTCTCTGTCACCCTGAATGTTACTAGGTGCCGGTCATCTAGGATCCTTTCTCTAGAATCCTCAAGTGCTCTGCACCCAGCAATCACGTGTAGCAGGGTTTCATCCGCTTCTCCGTATCTAGGACAGGTGGGATTGTCCCGCAGTTCCAGTCTAGCAGATGCCTTCCAGTGTGCCAGTGCCAGTGCCCCGTAACCAGCCCGACGGCAAGCCTGAGCCTATCGCGGTCCAGTCTTACCAGTGTACTACCCGGTCCACTGGAAGGATGCTCTAGCATGACCCTCGTGTGTCTCATTGCCGGTCTATGCCTCCAGAGGTCTAGAAGGCGGCCCTCTGCCCACTGCCTATTTAGTGTACTTACATGGCCGACTGGGACACCCACGGAGCACACGATCGCGCTCTCGGTCCCTCTGGGCCCTTGTCTGGCTAGATCGTGTGCTTCCTCGTTCCCTCAGATGCCGGCGTGCCCCGGCAACCAGACGAGCTTCACCCTGTTGTCCCTGGCAAGCTGGGACAACAGGTCTACACAGCTTTTTGTTGTCGCTGAGGTCATACCTACTTTAGTTAGCGCCCTCAGTGCAACCATACTGTCGCTGCATATAAAAATGTGCTTGCGTCTGTATCCCTTGTCCAAGATCGCTCTGGCGCAGACCCAGATCGCAAACATTTTTGCTTGGGCTACGGATGTAGACGGGCCAAGATGGAATGATAGGAATGGCTCCATCCTGAGCCCTCCGCACCATACCCACACACCTGCTCCTGTTCCCGATTTGGCCCCGTCTGTGAACCAGACTAGCCCTCCCGGGGACAGTACTTCTGCTTCGCGCTCCGCCCAGGCTTGTCTGCTGGGGTAGTGGACTGAAAACTGGTGGTGGAATACGTGGACCGTTGGACAGCGATCACCCCCGAGGCTGAGTACCTCATGGAGGTCCTGCCTGCCCCTAATCCATCTTCCACTCACGTACAGTCTGCAAGCTGTATTTCTTGCCTCTGCCATCGCCGTGACATGCGGTGGTGGCAGGTTTAACAGGGCGCACATCGCCACTGTTGGGGTGGTCCTAAACGCACCTGTGATGCCCAACAGCGACAATCTGAACACCCTGTCCAATATCTTCCTGTTCGTGCCTCGACTCAGCGCGGGCTACCAAACAATGGAAGCGTAGCAAAGTTGGGGGACTAATATGGCGTTATGTATATCTATAATTTTGTTACGTCCCAGCTTATCTGTGACTCTTGGGATCTTCGTCTTCAATTAAAGAGCTAACGGGAAAGAGCAATTCGGGATTGCAATGATTGTTTTCAAGGTTTAGCATTTAAATATATAAATGAATATGTATTGTTACAAAATAACGAGTTTATATTACAATATCGGTTTTGGGAAATCAAGTATACAATTATGTAGGTACGTTACCGCTTGTCGGTCGTACAGTTTGGTTGTACCAGCTATCTGTTGTGGTCCCAGGGTTGTGCTGTTGCAAGGATCTGTTTGTCGGCAACTATCACTCGCGACACGGGTCTCTACTAATTAACAACGGACTTTCCTCGGTAACGACGCGGCGCGCGTACGATTACTCTATCCGTGACTACAATAATTTAGTATTTGACGACCAAAGTGCGACGCTGAGTGGGTGTTCGATTGATGATAAAGGTTCGATGTGATCTTAACCGATTATACGTCGGACTTTCGTAGGTAACGACAACGCGTGAAGTTAACCTGTCCGTGACTACAAGATTTCGGTAATCACCACGATGAGAACGTACTGACAGACGGAATAAAAAAAGAGCGCCGTGGGGCGTGTCCATGGGTTTATATATTAGCTGATCCTCGCATGGCACGAGCCGCGTTCGAGAACCTTCGTTTTTGCATCCGTTGAAATCGGGAGGGGTCCCAAGTTCAGCGGATGTGCTGGCGTTGAGTGCTGACGCCTATTTCGCTGATTCGCAGATCGCACGATTCGGTTCCCGAGAAACGGTTTCCGAATCGTATGTCAAGCGCATTCCTAAAAGTATCTGATCTTAACTATTTGCAATGCGAGGGCGATGAAAAGGGACACCGGCAGGGCCGGATGTAACACTATACACGTATTAGAATTACACGAGAATAACATATGAGAATCATATTAAATCATTAATATTATTAATACATTATTCTCGTACACTTATGAGGATTAATACCATGTACACTCCGAATTAATGATTAATGATTCCCATGTGTTATTCCCAGGCGTTGAGTGCTGACGCCTATTTCGCTGATTCGCAGATCCCACGATTCGGTTCCCGAGAAACGGTTTCCGAATCGTATGTCAAGCGCATTCCTAAAAGTATCTGATCTTAACTATTCGCAATGCGAGGTCGATGAAAAGGGACACCGGCAGGGCGGATGTAACATGTAGCCATTTTACCATTTCTGGTTTCAGTCCCCAGGTTCGTCCAAACATCCTCCTGCAGGCCCAGGAGGCAGCCGTTGCCTTTTGTGCCTGTTTGGTGATGTGGCTTTTCCACGTGAGTCTACTGTCCAGGGTAACTCCGAGATATCGGACTTCCCTGGAGAGTTTGAGCTCTACGCGGGATAATGTGGGAGGCCTTAGTGTGAGGTTCCTTCTTCTTGTGAACAGCACCAGCTCAGTCTCAGTGGGGTTAACCCTCAAATTCTGACCAAGGCACCACCTTTCTACCTTGTCCAAAGCAGTCTGCATTCTACTAGCGATCCTGCCCGGGTGATTGCTGACAACAGCTATGCAGATGTCGTCCGCAAAACCTACCACTTTCACGCCCAGCTCGTCGAGTTGTACGAGGAGCCCGTCGACCTCTCGCAGCCACAGCAGGGGGGAAATCACGCCCCCCTGCGGGCAGCCCCTGCCGACTAGGGCACTGATTTCGATCCCGTTGAGACTGGTCGTGGTGGTCCTGGTGCTCAGCATGTGGCGAAGTCAGTTGACGATGGTGTTGTCCACTTGGAAACATCTTGCCGCTGAGCAGATTACATCGAAGGAGGTATTGTCGAAGACGTCTTCAATGTGGAGAAAGGCGCACAGGGTGGACTCTTTCTTGCCGAACGACCCCTCGATGGTCCTGACTAGATCGTGAAGGGCCGTTTCGGTAGATCTGCCCGTCCAATACGCGTGCTAGTGGGTACTCAACTCTCAACACTCAAACCCTCAACGGGTTTAGCGTCAGCACTCCGTCCCTGATATACCTGTCAGCCAGTCGCTCCAGCGTCTTCAGCATAAATGACGTCAGGCTGATAGGTCTAAATGCCTTGACGGTGTCATAGCTGGTCTTCCCCGGTTTCGGTATGAATATCACTCTGACTTCCCTCCAGGCTTTAGGTACGTATTTCAGTGCCATACAGGATCTGCAGATCATTAGCAGGTGCCCGACTAGCTCCTCCCCGCCCTTCTGCAAGAGAGCAGGGAAGATACCATCAGTCCCTGGACTTTTGAATCTGTCGAACGATTCCAGGGCTCACTTGATCCTGTTAACTGTGACGATTTGCCTCGCCGTGCCCCAGTCCCTCGTCTCCTGGCCTGTGAGCTCACTCCATCTGGGCGATATCCTACCGCTAATCCTGAACTCGGGAAAATGTGTTTCCAACAGGTGCCCTAGAATGGACTCCCTGGTGTCAACTGCCGTACCGTCTGGGAGTAGCAATCCTCCCAGCTCGGTGCGGGGTCCTTGGAGAAAGACCCTTCGGAGCCTGACAGCTAAGGGTAGGCTGTCCATTTCCCCACAGAAGCTCCTCCATGCCCTGGTTTTGGACTCCCTGATGCGCTTCTTATAGGTCCTCTGCAAGACCCTATAAGCAGCCCAGTCAGACTCGCCCATAGTTTTCAGGGCCTTATTTAGCAGCTTGCGAGATTTGGAGCGGAGGGCGGTTAGCTCTGAGCTCCACCAAGCTACTTTTTGTTCTGCCTACGACTCCTAGGCGGGCAAGAGACTTCATAGGATTCTATCACAGAAGAGCATAGAAAATCTACTTCTCTTTCTATAGACCCTATGGTCCCGGAGCGATCTCGCAGACCCCAAGTCTCAGACTTAGTTCTTGTTTAAAAGAGCTCCAGTCCGTGGCCCTGGGGTTCCTGTACACCGCGGCCCTAATTGGGGTTGGCTCTATCGCTAATTTAAAGGATATACGACGGTGGTCCGATAGTGTGTCATCATCGTCCACTCGCTACTCCCTTATCCACTGTCCAACCGCTCGTGTTCCTAGTGTGAGATCGATCACCTCTTTTCTACTGGAGGTGGCGAACGTAGGCTTGGATCCCCTATTTAGGATTTCCAAGTCCGTGGAGATGTACTCTAAGAGGTCTCTCCCCCTGTTGTTGATGTGAGAACTCCTCCATATTATGTGGTGCGAGTTCGCATCGCACCCAATCACTAGGTTAAGTCTTTTTTCTTTACAGTAGGTGATTAACTCTCCGAGTTCCCTGGTTGGTGGAATTTCCTCAGAGTCATAGGGGAGGTAGGCTGAGCACACCACAATTGTGGTGTTGGCTCCCCCCCGCATATGGCTGATCTTCGCCGCAGCTATGTCCCTACTGCAGTATTTATCTAGTGTTAGGGCGCCGAGACTACGGTTTACGTAGATGCAGGCTCTGAGGCCTGGATCCGCGAGGGGTTGCTTATTAACACCCTATGGTTGGTAGATATCCCTCTGATCAGCCCTTTGTACACCCAAGGTTCCTGGATGAGGAATATATCTGTTTGCTCCACTGCGATGCCCCGGCTTAAGACGGCCGAGGCGGCTTTGCAGTGTTACAAGTTAATCTGCGAGCATCTAAGGCCGTCCCCTATCACGTTAGTAGGGGCCGTGCCGATCCTCGCTCGTTGATGCAGGGGGGGTTATAGGTGGTTCCACCCTGCCACCGGCCTTCTTCAGCGGATTCCCCAAGAGGGTCTTTTGTGCCCCTCTTTGGGCCTCCTCTAGACCCTCCCTAATCAGGGCTTGGTTTTTGGAGGGCCTACCACTGCCCCCTGATCCTGAGCCCTTCTTCCCCCTTCCCCTCTCAAGTACGGGTCCCTTACCTCTCAAGGGGCCGGTTTTACTCACCACCCTCGAGGATTCGGGCCCCCTACTGAGGGGGACATTAGTACCTCCTGGTACCTCGGCTTCTGGGTTCGTAGCCGGTATTATAAGTAATAATAATTTCATTTAAAGTGGATAGAGGAACAGGGGAACGGGCAGAGGGGTGGTTCAGGGGAGAGAAGGGAAGGCGAAAGAGGTATAGAAAGAAGTGTAAAAGGAGGATCAGGAGAGGCAAGCAGGATATATAAGGTGGCGTTTTGAAATGTGGCAGGATTGAAGAATAAAGAGAAGGACTTTTGGGAAGGAATCAAAGAATGGGATGTAGTGGTGATGTGTGAAACATGGGTGGGAAGTAGGGAGTGAGAAGGAATAAGAAGTAAAGCGACGAAAGGATATGTGTGGGAATTACAGTATGCGGTAAGGAGAGGGAAGAATGGACGGGCTATGGGGGGAATGTTTATAGGGGCAAGAGAAGGAATCAAAATGATAAGAGTGGAAAGGGAGGAGGAGGAGGAGGAGGAAGAGGGGATAATGGCTAGGAAAATATGGTTAGGGGAGGAGGTGTGGAATATGATAGGAGTATATGTGAATAAGGATTTGCAGAAGAAGCTGGAAAGAATGAAAGAATGGATGGAAGAAAGGGAGAAGGGGTAAGGGTTATAATTGGTGGAGACTTAAACGCTTGGACGGGGACGCAAGGAGGATGGGGGTCAGAGGAGGGGGGCGAAGAAGAAGAGACAAGGAGGTCAACGGACAAGAAGATAAATAGTGAGGGAAGGAGACTGTGCCAATTTCTGGGAGAGCTAGGGTGGGGGATAATGAACGGAGATGTGACAGGGGATGAAGATGGCGAATTTACGTATACAGGGAATGGAGAGTCAGTGATAGATTATGTGTTAGGAAATGAAGAAATGAGGGTAAGAACGGTAAGGTTGGTAGTAGAGGAGAAAGTGGAATCGGACTACCAACCAGTGGTAGTATGGATAGAAGGAGGAAAAGGGGAAGATGGGAAAAGATGGAGGAGAAGGAAAGGGGGGAAAGGGGGTGATGGACAGAAGACAGAAGGAAGGAATTTGGGGAAGGGTTTGTAGGGAAAGAAGGAATGGGAAAAGAGGAGTGGGGAGAATTAAAAAGGGAGGTATTACAGGTGTTAGAAAAGATGGAGAAGAAGTATAATAGGAAGGAAGGAAGAGATGCATGGGATGAGGAATGGAAGAAGAAGAAGAATGTAGCGTAAGAGGAATTGAAAAAATGGAAAAGGAAAGGAGAAAGTGGGGAAAGCTTTAGGAAGGCAAGAAGTGAGTTAGGTAAAATGAGTAGAGAGAAGAAAAGTAGAGAAAAAGAGAGGTGGGAGAAGGAGATACTTCTATCTCTATCCAGGATACTTCTATCCAGGGATAAGAACAGAGGGAGAGGTATGGAAGATTGTCAATAGTCGAAGAAAGCGGAGGAAAGGAGTGAATACAGAAGTAGAGATTGAGGTTTTGGACGAATATCTTAGAGGGGTGTTAGGAGGAGCGGGCTGGAGGGTCGATGGCGAAGAGAGAGGAGAGAGGGGGAGAATGAAGAGGAGGAAGTAAGTAGAGAGGAAGATTGCGCGGTAGTAAAAAAGTTAAAAGAGGGGAAAGCAACATGAGGTGACGGAATCCCAAACGAAGTATGGAAGTATAGAGGGGAAGTAGCAAGGGAAAAATTATGGGAAATTTGTAACAGGGTGTGGAGAGGGTAAAGAATGGTCAGAAGGAGTGGTAGTGCCAGTGTTAAAAAAAGGAGATGGGACAAGAGTGGAGGAGTACAGAGGGGTGACGCTTACGCAGACGGCGTACAAGGTGTATGCGGGGGTGTTGGCGGATAGGATAAGGAAGGAGATACAGGAAAGAGGGATTCTACCAGCGAATCAGACAGGATTCAGGAAGGGAGTGGGGGCAATGGATAATATTTATGTCCTCAACTATCTAATAAACAGGCAGATAGCAAGGAAGAGGAGCAAGATGATAGTACTGTTTGTGGACTTGAAGGCAGCTTTCGATTCGGTGGATAGGAAAGTATTGGCAGAGTCAATGAGGGTGTGGAGACGAAGGTGGGGGTGAGAGAAGGGCTGGTGAGGAGGTGTATGGAGATTTTGAGGGAGACGAGAAGAAAAGTGAGGGTGGGGGAGAAAGAGAGGGAGAGTTTTTGGACGGAGAGAGGGGTGAGACAAGGATGTCCGCTAAGTCCAATGCGGACTCTTCACGATATTACTGGCTGATATGGAAGAGGTACTGAAGAAAGCAGGATGGAGAGGGGTAAAGGTCGGAGAAGAAAAATATACACTCTGGCTTATGCAGATGATATAGCGGTGATGGCGGAGGATGAAGATGGAATGAAAGGGGTGGTGGCGAGATTGGAAAGGTACATTGAGGAGAAGAAGCTGGAGGTAAATGTAGGGAAGACGAAGATGATGAGATGTAAGAGTGGGGGTGGGAGGAAAGGGAAGGTGAAATGGAGGTGGAAGGGCAGAAAGATTGAGGAAGTGAAGAAATTTAAATAGCTGGGCTACGTGTTAATGGCGAATGGGAAGCAGGAAGAACAGGTTAATGAGAGAGTTAAGAAAGGGATGATAGCGATGAGACAGGTATGGGGGATAGGAAGAAGGAAATTCGCGAAAGATTGGGGCAAAAGGGTATGGCTGTTTGACAAGCTGGTGTGGTCAGTTATGGGGTATGGGGTAGAAGTATGGGGATGGAAGGGGAGAGAGAAAATAGAGAGGGTTCAGGAGAGATTTTTGAAATGGGTATTAGGAGTAGGAAGAACAGTGGCAGGATACATGGTGAGGGAGGAGATGCAGAGGTAGTTTTTGGGAGGAAGGGCTGGTATGAGGGCATGGGGATATGAAAAGAAATTAAGTGAAGGGAAAGGAGGGGAGCTGGCGAGGAAATGTTGGATGTAGATAAGAGGGAGAGCAGTGAGGGGTAGGGTTTTAGGAGAATGGGAGGAGGAGAGGAGAGAATTTTGGGAAAGAAAGGGGTGGAGGAGGTGGAGGAGTGGAGGGATGAAGGACGATTGAGAGGGGAAGAGATAGTAAGAAGGGAGAAAGAGGTGCAGAGGGAAGAAAGGTGGAGGAAGATAGTGGAGTCAAGGTACAATAAGTGGTACAAAATGATAAAAGGAGAGGGGGTGCCAAGGTATTTGACGAAGAATTGGGAGGGAAGGAGGTGGCTAGGATATAGGCTAGGGAGTAAAATGAAAGGGGAAAGGTATTGGAAAGAGGAGGATAGAAGGAGATGCAGGGTTTGTTGGGGAGGAATAGAGTCGTGGGAGCATGTGTGGGAGGAATGTACGGACTGGGGTAGAGACAAAGGGTAGCAGGAGGTTGTGACGGAGGTGCTAGGAGAAGAGGGGGAAGGGGAAGTGTGGATGAGGAGAGTGGAAGAGATGAGAGCAAGGATGAGCGGCGAAAGCGGAAGTCAGGAATGAGCGTGTGTGATGAGGGACGGAATGAATGGAGTCTCTCTCTCTCTCTCTCGCAGGTGTGAATGGAGTGAAAAGTTAGATGTAAGGTAGAGAAATAAGGCTTAGTTGTATAAGTAGTGTTAAGAGGAAGAAATGTAAGCGGAGCGGACATCCGCTTGTACTCCGCAAAGAGAATAAACTATAACTAACTAACTAACTACTAACTAATAATAATTTTACTTATCAATAATTTCAACAATGTTGACAGTATTTTCGTCTGTATTTTCCACCATTTTAATACAAATTATTAATGAAAATAAAATTTCATAATACTGTATTAAACTTCTAATACAATGTTATTAAATAGTACTTCATTTTTAGACTCGTAAAAATTGAAAAATAGCAATAATAATAATTCCACTGGTCAATATCTTCGACCATGGCGACAGTATTTTATCAACGAGGGTACAAAACATGTTGCATAGCAAACATTGATTCAAACTCCTGAAAATTAATCATATCGTCTAAATTCAAATGTTTCCAAATTACCATGGATTTTCCCCTAAATTTTAATCAAAGTTTCAAGCACATTTCGCGGTTACATCACGGAACAAACATGTAACGAAATTCGCATTGTAATTAGGCGAGTTAGTCTTACAGACGTGCCATAATTCGTTCATGTATCTTAACACATCATGCATAATGTAACACTTCGGACAACATTTACGATCGCGAGCTGTCGATGCTTCCGTATGAATAAGTATGAGGTGCCTTTCTTCCTCTATATAACCATGGAATGTAAAATTTAATTAATGCACTCATTACACGGTTTTGCTTTTACACGATCGACGAAAACTTTGATTAACTCCACTTAACGAGCGGACTCGTGCCATTTATGCAACTTTAATGAACGCGCAAAGCACGTACCGTTTTTATCCGGCACACGCCATGCTGGGTTTACGTTTTTAACGATTTTCGCAGCTTAAGAGTTTTGCGAAAACCGGTGGACTAATATTCTGCGACAACGGAAATTCGTAATTCAGTTTTAATTCCATTAATCCTGTCTTTCCTGAAAATTGACCATTTAGTGTATATAATTTCGATTCTCATATATTCATGAATATATTTATTGTCAAAATATGTATATACTGTATGTGTATATCTTATTTATTATTATAATAAATTTATTCATTTGACATATATAATTTCGATTCTCCTATATTCACGTATATATTTCTTATGATTCTCATACATTCATTAAAATTAGTATTTGTTATAATAATAAAATCAAATATTATTCTCGTATATTTATGAGAATGAAAAATATACATACATTAGTGCTATTGTTACGTCCCAGCTTATCTGTGACTCTTTCTTGGGATCTTCGTCT